>NW_028277176.1:13274166-13588333 GCF_051122295.1 Plectrocnemia conspersa
ATATGTAATATGATAAAAAATATATTATTTAAGGTAACTTTTCTGTTAATTTTGTAGTTATTTAATTAATAATTGTTATGGGGAAAAGTTCATAATGACCCGTAATTAAGATATCGCACACGCCATATTATTATTTTATTATATCGGTAATCTCTTAATCAAATCTTGATTAAACAAATTATCGTTCATTTTAATCTAGTAAAAAGTAACGTTTATCCTTACTGTTTTATTTATTTTTTGTTAAACCAGTAACACATTTTTTTAACTAGTGAGTAACTTAGTCTTTGTTTTATGACTGGCAATATTTTTGCAATTTGGATAGTATAAATAAAATACATATCTTCAAAATTAATTAATTATTGATACATACAATTTAAAAACATATCTTAGAATACTCTTTCAATGGGTTAATTTCAATAACAATTAGAAATTCAATAATGCTATGAAATTCAATAACGGTATGAAATCCTATGTAAATATTTCAGCATCCATTATCAGTGCAAATCAATATTTTGATTATGTAATTGCTTTATTTATTAGCACAATGATATAATTATTGTTATTTTAATTAAAAAGTAGCAAGTTAATATAAATTTATTTCTTTTATTCTTAATATTAATCTGAATTTATCTAATTAATTAATATATATTTAATAAAAATATATTGTTAGTGCTTTATAAAATATAACAATTAAGGTTTTTACCCGAAAATAATTATTAAAACTTATTTTTTTTTATTTAGAATTTAATTATATTTCTGTGATTAATAATTGTATATAAATAATTTAACAAAAGCATCTCAATACGTGACAATAGCGATTTTGATTATCAATCATATTCACAAACACATCATACACACCCTCTAATTGAATTAATAAATAAATTGGATCCCTCTGGGGCTACTTCGCCACTTCCCCCAAAATATATATATTGCTACCATTGTTTTTATAACCCTTCATATACATTACTAATTTTTATCATACATATATGTATATAAATATAGTCCATGCGCTTTACACACTCGTGTTTGCTTTTAGTACCCTCTCGCAAATGCCGTTTCGCTCATTTATCGTTTTTTTTGTCGGGGGTGTCTAGATAGAGGTTTCGCCGGATTACGTTTAAAACGATGGTGGTGGTTTTTAAAATCTAAAAAATATGTATAACCACACACACATTATGGTTGTGCGTCGCCAGGTTGCGAAGGTCATTAAAAAGGCATCGCGCGTAGGGACGGACGCGGATAAAAGCCGCCATAAATCAAATTGAAAGCGAATGTGCGAATAATTTCATAAATAAATTACCGATGCGAGAAAAAAATAAAATCTTACAGAAATTGACCAAAATAATATTTATGGTTAAACACAGTTTTTTTTTAAATAAATATTTGATTATTTGAGACCTATTGTTTTTATCTAAAAATAAACTCTCAAATATACTTTAGATTTATGGCTATGAACAGATTTTAGATATATGGTTATGAACAGAACAAAACAATGATTAAGAAATAAGTCAAAGGATGTTCGATGTCATAAATAAACTCCCTCATACAAATTAATGTTGGGAATTTATATAAATAAATTAATATTTATTGTTATGTTTATTTACCATTATTATTTTAAAAACTCGCATTTTCTTCAGCATTTGATATCCAGCAATTCTTTGTAATGTGTCACCCAAAGCGTTTTAAATAGTTCTTTCCATTGACAATCAAATGTGTTAAATTGATATATATATATTATTAATTTGCTCATATTTTTAATAATATGACACTACGGTAGTTCAGTTATTTATATAAAATAAGGATATGAATATAAAGCAAGCAGCTACGGTCTCATTAAATATTCGCAATGTAAAATTAAATAAAGAGTTTTTTACGCTCAAACTTAGTGTTATTAATATGGTAAGAACTAATTTATTGTGGAGGTATACATAAAATCTAGTACTATAAAAATGTATGCACTACCTCTCAATTATAAATGAGTATATCTGTATTAATATCAGACAACAATATATCTGTAGTGATGTTTACTTTAAATTCGGGTTCTTGTGTTTCCTTAGTAAATATGGGTCTATGTTAAAATAAAAAAGGCAACTCTAACGATAAGTGGGGCCTAGAATATTTTACAAAAATTAACATAAATAGTTCTGAATCTGAAGAGAATACGCTTTAAAGCCCAACTTAGTAAAGTTAAGTTTTGGATCTTTCGGATAAAGTAAAAATATGTAATCATTTTTATCTGTGCTGTCTTTATAATTGTTAATTAAAACGTTTATTGGCGGTTTTTTTTATATGAGAGGTATTTTATCAAAAGAAATAAAAAAATACTGTCATACGCTACATATCAAAGGCTGTATTTTTCCTTCAAAAAAAGTGATATTTTTCCGCCTCGGTCGCATACGATTTCCATACGGATTGTGTTATCAAGCGATATATCATATTTCATTATTTGAATAATAAATAGAAGGCGATGAAATAAATTTAAACGGATTCACGAGCGTAAGTACCCTTTCGAACTCGATAGAGGCCATAAAAATGGAGATGAAGTCTGTACAAACACAGGAGCAAACTGGCGAATCGTAAGTTGGGAAACAGCTTTTGCCGATTGGTTTACCCACAATTTTATTTCCACGCTCAAATTTTCGAGTGAAAACAACCATGTACGTATCGATTTTTCTCACGGTTCTTATAATTTTAATCTCGTATTATTTCTATATATAAATTTATTATTTTTAGCATTTTTGAGTCTCAAAATAATTGTAGGAAGAGACGTAATGAAATCTAGTTCAAAAATATATTTTAGTAATTTTATGTTTTAATTTACAATCTAGGTTGTACAATTTTTTTTGTGACATAAATAAAAATGCGTCTTGTTAACATGTACTCAGAAAAATAAAAATTAAATTAAATTCTTAATTTATTGATTATTATTTTTACAATATTAATAATTGTACTGTTAATACTTGCTGTGGTATACTAATTCCTAAAATTATATGACATTATGAATAACGATTTTTCTATAATTTAAGGCATAATAAATAATGGTAAATATTTCGTTTGCAAAGCGGAATAAAAACAATCAACAACTACTAAGTAAGTAGTGAGACACCAGACTGAAATCAAAGTCTGTAAATCAATGACATCAATTGTATTAATAATTCAGCTTACAATGAATATATGTCAATATGCACGAATTAGCTCGATTTTATTTTATATATTTATCCATGAGATTAGGAAAATCTAGAAAAACCTTATGTGTGATATTCAATATAATTTTAATTATAAAATAATTCAATTCAAAATTTAAATTAAAAAAAAATGAAATATATACAAAAGGATAACATTATTGATTATACAAAGAAACTTTTAATATTTGCATCACTATATGAACACTTAAGACTATTATATAACCCGATTTGAACGCGGATTGAACACACATCAATTTGCTGAGAAGTTTCTCGTAAGCATAGTTAATTAATAGTTTAAAATTAATTTCAACGTCAACCCGTCTGAAAAACGTCACAAATTGTTTCCGAGAGCTTGAATATTATATTTAATGTATTCAAAATAGACGTCAATAAATTAATAATATATATAATTAATAATATTGCTTCGATTAAAGAATGTATATAAAATATATTTTTATATTTTTCAATAGCTAATTTAGTCAAAGGTACTCTCATATTAAACAGAGTTTTCTATTTTCACTTCTACGTTAGGGCGGAAAACTCAAGGATATTTTGTTTAATAAGTAAGTCGTGTTGGCTGTATTTTCCACCCTTTGCTGTTGGAAGTCTTGGCGTGACGAATTGCGGCAGTTGAAAAGTGAAGCATGTGAATAGCTGAAACTGTTTGTGAGTCATGCAGTAAGCTTATTAAAAATACGTTATTTTTAAATTATTTAATTAAATTTTAAAATTAAAATTAAAAAATATTTAATAATAAGAAATACAAAAAAAAACATTAATTTAATTGTATAATAATAATAATAACATGATAATAAAAACAAGCTCATTAAATAATTTATTTTCAAGTAAATTAAGAGGTTTATATCATACTTCACTTTATGGCAGCGGTTTCCAACCTTTTTGTTACTACGCCTCCCCAAAAAAAAAATTTTTTTCCGCGCCTCCCTTACCTTTTATTTTTTTAATAGATTAAATAATATAGACACGTTTTAAATAATAAAAACTTTATTACAAAAATAAACTGAAAACCACAATTAACAGAATAATAACAAGGTTTAGTTATAACATACACATACGTGTATATTTATTTTTATATATAAGTTTTTTTAAACAATTAAACCAACTACATCTATCGCATAAAAATTTAATGCGACGGTTGTTGTTATTTATTAGCACAAAGCTTATCAAATCTTGGGGGCAATGTGGAGAGTGCTACTTGTATCTCTTTTTCGACTACTAACCTGTTGCGATATTTAGTTTTCATTGCAGCCAGTGCCGAAAAGCACGTTTCGCATAAATACGACGTTACAAACGGTAGAAGCACTTGCATTGCTTTGCAATACAAAGATTCATACTCTCCTTTAAGATTCATCCAAAATTGAATTAAGGTTTCATTTTGAAACTTTTGTTTTAGTAGGCTATCGCATGATAATTCTATAAGTTTTTCCTTTTCAATGGTTGTCGTTTTCATCGTCGATAAATGGATTCTGTACCCACAAAAACTTTGAGAAATCAAGGTCTTTAAAATAATTTGAAAAATGCAGCACTAGACCATCCAAGTGTTCAATAAAAAGATTCTTGCTTGTTTCAATATTGGCTGTGGCCCAGAAATCTTTTGACAGTGAAAACATGTCCAACTCATTCTTTTGTAAATTTGACTTCCATAACTTCAACTTTTTAATGAAAGCTTTTACTTTGTCTTTTTTAACAAGTGGATGCATTTGTGATCCCTGCATTGATTTATTCAATCTGCTCAATTTTCCAAAAATTTCAACTAAATAGGCAAGTTTAACAAGGAAATTATCGTTCGTCCACAAATGTGCCTCTTCGTGGTGATTTTCTTCGAGAAAGGCTGTTATTTCTTCTTTGAGTTCAAATACCCTTTGAATCGCTTTTGCACGAGATAGCCAGCGTACTTCACAATAATACAGAAGTGAGGTATAATTAGCTTCCATATCTACACACAACTTTGCAAACAGCCTAGATCTCAAAGGACTGTTCTTAATGTAGTTTATAATTTTTATAATTTTTGTAAAAATGTTGTTAAGTTCCTCGCTCATATTTTTTGATACTAGAGCTGCTCTGTGAAGCATACAGTGCGTCCAGATAGCATGTGGTGCTTTCTTTTTAACTAATGCTTGAAGACCTGCTTTGTGTCCGGACATTGAGTGAGCTCCGTCAGTACACAGTCCAATACAATTACTCCACGTTATGTCGTTTTCTTTAAAAAAACTGTCCATTATATTAAAAATTTCAATGGATGTGGTCTTTCCAGGAATGGGTTTGCAAAATAATATATCTTCTAATATATTATTTTCCACAACATATCGAACATATGCAATTAAATGGGCATCTTTAGCTATATCAGTTGCCTCATCTACTTGTATGGCGAATTTCGAAGTACGCAGCCGAGAAACTAATTGATCGCAAATATCTTCAGATATATCATTGATTCTTCTTCCGACTGTATTATCAGCAAGCGGAATTTGTTGCAACTGTTTTGCATATGATTCGCCGAACATTATTCGAACCATATCAATAGCTGCTGGTAAAATTAGAGTTTCTCCTATTTTATGTGGTTTCTTACATTTTGCGATTCGGTAAGAGACATGGTACGAAGCCAATAATGCATTTGGTGATACAGAAAGAATATTTTTGAACGTTTCATTTTGATTATTAAGCTCATCCAATTTTCTTTCAAAATATTCTATGGACTTATCAACGTATTCAGAATGTAGAGTTTCATGGTGCCGTTTTAATTTGACTGGTCTCATACTATCTGAAGCCAAAACTTTCGAACACAACAAACACATTGGTTTTTCCAAGCCATCTATAATGACACTAGTGAATCCTAATGATAAATAGGATGAACTGTATTGTCTTTTCTTGGGAGCTTTACTTCCTTGTACTTTTTTGATTTTATTCCCACTAGTATCAGCATCAGTATCTTCATTATTGTTGACTTTTCTCTTGTAACCACTCAAAAATTTATCCATTCGTCTAAAAAATATTTTATTGATATAAATTAAAATTAATGATAGTTAAAATAAAAAAAAATGAAGTTTAAAATATACTAACGATTATTTTCAAGAAGAAATCACGTCAGAAACAATTAAAAAAAACAATACACGCCCTGCCGACACGCTTCAGTTGACACGAGTGACATTTAAATTTGAGGTTATTGTTATATGCAACTAGCGGTCGTTTTGTGTATTACCGAAACAGAGCGTTTGCAAACGCGCCATTTTTAAATTTCTCCGCTCCAGATAATTTTTTTAATAGGAATTAAATATATGTAAATGTAAAAAAATTAACATTCATGCACTGAATTTTCACTGTTACGTTAATATATCAAGTTTTATTCATTTGTAGATATTATGGTATACAAAATAATTCATTAAAAAATGTTGGCGCCTCCCCTGGCAATAGTCCGCGCCTCCCCTGGGAGGCGCGCCTCCAAGGTTGGAAACCGCTGCTTTATGGTGAAAATAACTTAACATTGATGCTTTACTCATACTATTCTGATACAAATACGTAAATTATAAAAAGAGATTTAAACAAGTTTGACACTTAAAAAGATTAAAATGTTTTTTTCTATTTTGAGTTTATATTATAATTGTTAAGAGATAAAAATATTTTAACTAGACTATGATCTATGAAAACAGTAAAAATATTGCTAATTTGAATACTTATTGACATTATAATTGGAATGTATACTGTCGAGAGAGATAATCGATAAGAATAATAGCACTGGAGCTGAGTCGGTGTATTATGAAAATTTTTCAACCAGAACAAAGTAGATTACGATTTAATTTCTAATGGAATTTATATAAGGAGATTATATTAATAACAGAACGGATCTTCGTACGTATTATGAGTAATAAAAAATACGTTATATTTACGTAGAAATTCACAAATTTAATAACGTCTTGTTTTAAAAATATGCATTATCAATGAACGAGAGGGGAATCGCGAGACTTTTGTTGGAAAATTCATATCTATGCGCACACAATACATAGAAAGTGATTTATTTTATTTTTAATTTGACGCACTGAACGATTCAAGAGAAGGAATTTTAAGCGGGAATTTTTCCGCGCAAATTCCACAAATTTCCTCAGGGATGGCGTCTGAGATATTCCTCATAATTTAAGTATGCAATATTGAGAGACGTACTTGCGTATGTACATATATAAATTAACCGAATGATATTTCGTTTAAATTTTTAAAAGACATACGGAGGACCTATCTAGTAAGTGAGTTGGCTCGATAAAATATTTATGTATTGTTTTCTTTTCGATAAGCTTTTCCCCATGTTCGTCAGCAAGGAAAAGAGAGAAATGAAGCAAAACGAAGAAAGTAATTTAGAAGCAATTTGGCACGAATTCGCCCTACGGCAAAGAGCTTTAGTTGCACGCGAGCTTAAAGCTCTGATGATACCGTTAATGCAGTTTTCAGCGAATTTTAACGCGTTCTTAATTACACCAACACATCACTTGTGTTAGGTTAATTTTAATTAGTACCTACCACGTTGAAGTATATTGTAATTTATAATGAAACTGTACATTATAAAGAGTCACTACATGTACATGTTGGCTTAAAACAACTTTTTAAAAGTTCATATATTATAAGTTAAGAAGTTGTATAAAAAAGGTACGTAAGTGACTTTCAAGTCTAATATATATTAATCCTAATCGGTAAAAAAAATCAATTCAACGTACATAGATTATGTTTGGCTACAAAATGAAAACCATAATAGCGATATTACTATTTATTTAGTTGTAAATTATTAAACTGTGCTTTGTGTAAATAAGTATATTTGTTTATTACCAATCAGGCGTTTTAATTTTAGGTAGGTACATATGTGTATAATTTTTATTTATTCCATAAAGCTTTTTTCATACAGGTTGGTAATCTTTAATTCTAATTATAAATTATATAAAAGAAAACAAAAAGTTAAAATAAATAATGTATATTCTGAAGAGAAATTAGTGTCTTATGGAGTACCACAAGGGTCTAAATTGGGACCATTGTTATTTGTTTTGTATATTAATGATATAGTTAATAACGTGAAAAAATGTAAAATTCATCTATTTGCGGATGACACATTAATGTATTGCATAGGTGATAACATTAAAGAAATTGTAAATAATTTAAATAATGAATAAAGTATATTAGAAATATGGTTAAAGAATAATGTACTTAAATTAAATGAGAATAAAACTAAATGTATGTTTATTAATTATAAAAATGTGTTAGATAATAGTACCAAAATAGTAATAAATAACTCTAGTATAGAAATAGTGGATAATATAAAATATTTAGGAGTAATTGTTGATACAAAATTAAAATTTAAAGAACATTGTAATTACATATTAAAAAAAATTAGTAGAAAAATAGGTTTATTATCTAGATTAAGAAATATATTAAGTATAAATACAAAAAAAATAATTTACAATAGTATAATATTGCCCCATTTTAATTATTGTGCAACACTGTTAAATATGTTAAATAAATTAGATAAACAAATGTTGCAAAAATTACAAAATAGGACAATGAGAGTAATCTTAAATAAAAATAGATTAACTAATTGTAAAAGTATGATTGATAGATTAGAATGGTTGAATGTTCAAGAAATATTGAGTATGAATGTTTTAGTATTTATATATAAGTTAGAAAATAATATGTTACCTGAATATTTTAATAAGTATTTAATAAGAAATAAAGATGTACATAAATATAATACTAGAAATAGAGAAAATTTAAAGATAATTAAGTATAAGAAAACGAGTACGGCTAGGGGAATTATGTACGGAGGTTTTGATTTATATAATAGTCTTCCAAGAGAAATCCGAAACAGCAAAAATATAACGGGTTTCATAAATGGAATAAAAGAACACCTTCGTACATATAGAAATAAATTATAATATTAAGACTTTATTATTGTATATTTTTATTTTTTCTTTCTGTTATGTATTTTTTATATATTTTTATATATGTTTACTAAATTTGTTAGATGTAAAGATTAGCTTTTAAGCTAAAAAAATAATAAAATAAAAATAATAATAAATAAATCATCAAAGAAATATTTTTTTATAATTGCATGTAAGAATTTTTCATAGCTTGAAGACGCAAAATGAACATTGTTTTTTGCTGCCATGTAAATAACAATTTTAGCGTATTTTAAAATACCGTTTATAAGGATATAATAAGCATGATTATCTGACTGTTGTTACATAAAAAAATCTATGACAATACGTCTACGTAACAAATATACATTACATATAAAAAACTTTTAAAAACAAGTATAAAACAATAAATTTTCCGAATGATTTACGATCACAGAGATACTAAGGCTTTCTATCCTTCACGTTGATGATTGATGAAAAAAATTACGTGGAAAAATACGAATATACCGTATATATGAATATGTATAAAAAACGAGTTACGTTGAATTTTTTTATCACACATACTTATGTATAGAATTTAATATTTTGAGAAATGTTATTAGCTGTATGAATTGATGGCAATTTATTGAAAGACAAATTTGTGTGATTTATAATGGTTTATGCGTGTTTTTTATATAAATATTTAAACTTTTCAGCAAAACGACTGCTATATTTTTAATATACATATTTTAATACGTTGTATATTTTAAAAGTTGCTGTGGAAATTTAGTAAAATTGAATCAGCATAAATATGTATGAACAAGAAAAACCTCGGCTACCATTTCGTCGAGTGAATTCACAAAATATGACACTACAAAAAAATAATTTCATATGCAAATTTTCATTCAAACGCTTTGTTTACATTTAAAAAACAGGTAAATATAAATTTAAATATGTTTCAACAACGTAATTTCGGACAGTAAATTAAAAAGTCATATGAAATTTATAGTATCCGCTTAGCATTTTTTAAATAAAATATAAATATAATAGAATATGCGAGGGATAAAGTCCTTATAACAGCAAATCAAAACAATTGTGCCATTACAAAACTAATATTTTATTATATGTCTTAATTTAATTAGTGCATTGACATATGTATATAGATTAAAAATTTTTAGGTGTTAAATTTTTTGTTTTAGTGATTAGGACCGCATACAATCCTAATCATAGGTTTGGGGTTGAACAGCAAATAGACGTTATATTAAAAATTATTTATATAAATTTAACTTTTAGCAAAAATAGATTTTAAAAATTGGTTTTTGTATGGATTTTTTGTATGGATGTTGCAAATTATTTTTTATATCAACTTTAAAATGTTGTCATATGTATCGTATCGACTATATTTTTATATTTATGTTATAATAATACATGTATTTATATCTAGCCTTTTATCACACAAAATAGTATTAAATTGCTTGTTATTATTTTTAATCACATTAGTTACATATTAATGGATTTATGTTGTCTGCACACAGATATGGAGGGCCGACCCTTGCGAGTTTTGCCTGTGCCTCGACGGAGAAATGTTTTGCTGGTGGCAAGAGTGCCCGCCAGAAGCTCCGGGACCCTGCCCCAGCAGCCAACCGTATTCCCTCTGCGGTGAGTATTTCGATTTATGTATGGCATACATGAATGTTTCAAAGTATGCCCCCAAATACACACAAACACACTAGGACCTAACAATGATCCGATCTGAAAGGGACGCGTGTGTTATTGTAAGTTATGGAAGAAGTGTGTTCGGAAACATGAAAGGGCTATTTTAAAATTCAATATGCTCATACAATGAATAAGTTTTCCGAATGCGTATTCTTATTAATAAGAGTTTTTTGTTGTGAATTTGTGGGTTGTCTAGTATTTTTTAATTTATATACAACACTTAATACATTATTTTTTCTAAAATCATCACATTTTCCAATTGTCTTCAAAGCATAATTTGGAATTAAATTTTCTCTTGGATGTTATAAATTGTGCTGTAAAGCTTTCATTTTAAGTAAATCAAACGAATGTCGTAGATTTAAAGAGAATGTCTTTTGTGTTGAAATTGCTTTGTATAATAGTAAATAATGATCAAATAAATGTATTGTGTATTGTTATTGAAATTTAAAAGAGTGATGGTCTAATAAAATATTTCTTTAATCGTATTCTATGCATTTATTGCATTTTTAAAATTTAAATTATAGCTAAAGCTATGAAAAAATATATATTATTTAATCACAATTTATAATTAATAATAAATTTTATATACGTTTTATAACGATTTATATAATTATTAGAAAGATTGCTGTAGTATCTAATAATTTTTTTGAGCATATGATCGATATGAACATTGTTGGTTTTTGAGGCAACAATATATGCTTATATTTTATTTTTAACTCAAGCAATATAAATGACAAAAAATTAAAGCCCTTTCTGTTTAAGCACACATATTAACAGAAAATTATTTCCAACCCGAGCAAAATTAACCCCAATTTAAAATTTCGCTTTGCGCAGTTTAGGGCTGAAGGTGGAACACGTTTTCTATTTTTTTTATATTAATATACTTTTTTAAGTGGTTAAAGTTAATATGCGGCACATTTCAGAGGTTAAAGTGAAAAGTTTGAACTTTAATTTTCAGTTTTTATAATTATTATGACATAATTAATTTATTTTTATTTTTATGGTATAATTCTTAAGAATGTCATATACATAATGAAAAGCACACATTTTATTAAACTTTTAATTTTTCTGCGTTGTTTTTAGTTCGTTTAAAATATATATTCAGCAATAATATATTTTTTACAATTTTATTTTTTATATATTATTGCAAAAGGCGGAAAATATCTGTCAAAATTTAAAAGTAAAAAATATTGAAAATTATATGAGAAATAAATAGCAAAAAAATATGGATTTGATGTGAAAAAAATTAGTTAAATTTGTAGTGTTTTCCGTCTAAAGTCAGACGGTGTACAAGTTTTAATACACATTGCCCCTTCAGAGAAAGATTTAGGGCTCGCCCACTTTTTTAGGAGCAAATACTGGTTTAGGTGTGACCATTTAAATAAGATACAAAGCTTTTTGTTATGACGTTGCATCGCTTTCAAAGGTTAATGAATAAATAACGTCGTATTTTTTAAGAAAACAAAAGTTAGTTTTATCTGTCTCACATTTTTTCATTTACAATTTTAATGCCATCGGCATTATATACTCATATAGAGCAATGATATTTTCAGTAAAAAATCCACGTCAGAAGCAGTAAAATCGTGCCGCACTGTCGCAGTGGAAACGCTTTCCACTGCAACGGCGCCGATCCTATAAATTTTTCCATTTTCTATTTTTCTGGCTAAATTCAAGAAGGACCCCCCAATTTTTCCCGAAAAATAATTATCAATAAAAACACTAGTGATTGCAAGTGGGTGCATCCCTGTGCCCTCCCCAATGTTATTTATCAAGAAGTATTTTTTGACAAATTTTATAAAGCATTTTTTATTATATAAAATTAAATCTGTACAAGTATTTTTAAATTGTTTACAACCACTGCCTTTTTATACCGCTGCATAAGTAAAGATGGGTTTATGCCTAATATGCATACTTCTTAAAAGATTTTAATAGGGGTCTGGGTATGACGAAAAATCGTTTACAAAATTTAATACTTATTTTTGCATAAGTAATAAATGAAGACACTCAGATAATAAACCTTTCCGAAGGTGTTCATGGTAGATGTTTGAAAAAATGCTTATTTTCTCGGAAGATCATAAGTATTTGAATGACAATTTTTGATTGTCTATTACTCTAACCGGCCGGCGGTTTTATCTTTGCTTTGATGATTAAATGCAAAAGAATTAGGGATATTTTTTTTCGATAATCCAAATATTTTGTTTTTATAAAGTAGCAACAGCTGTTATTTCCAATTGTCTCAGCCAAAAGGGCCTTACTTTTTTTGTTAAAATAATTGGAAAATATGAATTCTGAACTAAGCTCAAAATTTCAACGGGAAATTGAAAAGAAATGATTTAATCGAAGAAACCAGATATTGATGTCATTAATTAAATATTTGCAAAGTCCAGAATCTTTCACCAGTGAAAAAAATATGACTTATTTAGTTATTCTTTAAAAGCAGAAATGAATAAATCGCTCAATATTGTGGCATAGAAAAAGCTGTTTTTGTACTACTGCGACACAACACAAATAAACTTTAATTAAATTTGCCAGACAACTCGAACTCATTATTATTAAAAACAATCTTAAACAAGTAGTTTGGTATTATTTTACATCAAATTCGCATGAAGTTTTGAACCGATCTATTAATTCAGTTTTCTCTCTTTAGGCAACTCGTCTTCATCTTCGCTCGACAATCGCCCCTCGCCCGTCTTGCACAAGCCCAAGAAAGTTTTCAAGAAGACGACGATCGCTCTGGAGACGACAACGACGCCCAAGACGTCCAAGTCGACGAAACCTTTATCGGCGCTGCTGAATGGGACAGCCCAGCCGAACGCGACTCGGATCGAAACAATGTCTTACTTCGCTAAGGCGAAAGCGAAGTTGTCAAAGTCAGAGAAGAAATACAAAGCGGAGGCAGTAGTCTATAGCTCGACGATAATTTACCAAAGTAGCACCGCGTCGCCGAGCGATGACAGAGAGCACTCGACTCAACAGGAAGAGGAGCTGAGCACTTCGCGCAAATTCGGCGACGATAGCAGGCCTCCGGAGAAGAATGATACGACTACTACGACTACTACTACTACTACCACTACTACGCAAGAACCCGTAGTGTCAACAGCCGCATGCCTGGTGATGGGTGAGATAAGCGTTTCGATTCACTTATAACTTCTGAGAATGTTTGAATATGGATTTGAAGCGTGCTTGTGCGGGAAACGAGTGAAAGGGCGGTTTTGTTCGGTGAAATTATATGGCACAAGGGTTGGGAGAAATTAGCACTGTAGGCGAATATACAGGGTCTCTATATAAACCTATATTATAAAATTATATTTTGCGAGATAATATTCCAAGCATATGTATTTATTAATATTAATATTATTATCATTACTGTAAATATACAGATAATCGCTAGTTTCACGCATTAAGGATCCGAGGCCATGATGTATATGACAACAGTGGAATATCCGTAGCGTCACAACATATACGACATTTTTAAATGTAGTTAATTTTATTTAAAATACTACAAATATATTTAGTACAACAATAACGGGATTTATATCAATGGTCTAAAAATATCGTACCTTTTAAATAGAGACCGTTTATACCGATCTATTGTCAGTGATGTGTGACTAAAAGAGTACTAAAATAAATTTAACGTACTGAAATAATATGCATATAATAAAAAAGCGTTTATGTGATAATTATTTATAAGCAAATCACGATTTTAACAGCACTATTCGCACTTTACTTATAAATAAAGTTAAATGATTCAAAGATGCTGATTGCACTTGAAAGAAAGCTTTTAAGATCTAAACCAGATTGTCAAAACTTTGCTGCATAATTTAATTAAAACGGTTTATCGCGGTTAACTATCAAAATGTAAGTTTACCTCAACTCTAAATTTAATTTACCGGTTTTAATTTTCACACAACCCTATTTTTATATCATGCAAGAAGTGATATTCTACAAAAACGTTATCTTTATCATAAACTTGACAGCCTCCGCAAGTAATTCAATTTGAGGCAACGCAGCGTGCAAAATCTTGTTAATCCCGAATCCCATTATTGTTATTGAATCCGTTTGAGTAAATATTGCCGCTCTCTTCGCCGTACCATACGAATTTCATTCGATTAACCGTATTTATTTTAAAAGTGGATTACCACCCCTTGACGTACTGTATGCGTCTGGATTAGGGAATTTATGGAAATACCGCTCGCTTCATACGATCAACGGGTATTTTATCAAACACAATGTAAGCTTAATAAATTTTACGCGAAAGATAAGAATTCGCTCGAGTGAACAACATCAATCGATCGGATCGCGTGTGTGAGAAAAAATGGACGCAATGCTCTAATTCGCAGAATAGAGCTGGAAAATTAAATTTTTATAAGCTTCGGTTCAATCGATTGAGAAATTCCTAAAAACAAGACATGCCTTTGATCGAACGGCAGTAAATTTTTAATAATAGTTTTTAGAGACCAAAGTTACCGGGTGAATATTATCATTATATATTTAACAAAAAAATGTGTTATTATCACCAATAAATCTAAATATGATATAATATTATGTATGTCCAAATAAATAGCAACTCATTCAAATATTTCATTATTATGATCCATTCACGCGTTTTCGCGTGATAGCAAAATTTACAGTCAGTCTATTTACGCGTTTCAGAGGTTAAAAAATGTAACTTTAGCTTGTAAAAATATTACAAACGTTTAAAAAAATAAAGTTTTTTTTAATAGCTTGAATAAAATGTCGCCCTTTGTCAAAACATAGGTTTAAATTTCAGGACCTTGATGTGTTATTAGAAATATATATATAATATGTATTTATCTTCCATATTATATCAACATACCTATATATCTAATATAATATATTTAATTATGTATATTATAAAATATTAATATAATTTTTACTCGTCGTTTTGAACAATATGTTATGCATTAATAAATATGCTAATTAATGTGCGAATTAAAAATATGAATTAATATATAAGTACAGTCACAAATATAAACTAAATTAAAATAGGTACAATATACGTTAATAATATATGCAAATATTAATATAAAATATGAAACAAGCTACATTTTATGAAATTGAGTGAAGCGGCGCTATGAAATTGAAATTTTAACGTTAAAAACTGTCTTTGGCCTTATTAAAAAACTTTTTTAAATAAAAAGTATACATATAATGCTTAGTTTTGCTAAACCTCAAATTTCACAACTTTGCTGTAAAAGCGGAGTTCGCAGAGTAACATTGATTATGATTGACGTTTTTTACATATAATATTTTTTTCTTTCACGTTTTTATCTTTGGTATTTATTATAAAATATATATGTAAGTTGTATATTATACTATATTATAAAAAAAAATGCTTTCACGAAAATCATTAATATTTTAAAAGATTCAACCTTTTATTTGGTTTGATAAAGTCATCTAAATCACTGTTTTGTTGAATATTAATTTTATGAAGTGGATACTTTCCATTTCGGAATATAAAATTAATTCTGATTTAATCTAGCATAATATTTATTTTTTATTTGGGTCAAATAAATAGATAACACTGATAACAGATAATACATAAGTAAAACTGTATTTTTTTTCCTATGAAAACATATATGATATATGATTATTAAAAGATTTGCCAAAAAATGTTGAATAGACGAAAGGTACAACATTTAATGCATTACATTTATAATTCAACATCAGATATTACTCTGCGTAATAATATATTTTTGTTTTTCATGCCTGCAGGAACGGAATATCAGATAGGAGAGGCTCTACCGTCAACAGGAAGCTGCCTCGCGTGTCGTTGTTCGGAAGGAAATAAAGGCGCCAGAGTCTCCTGCGCCCCCAGGGGCTGTGCACCCTTGGAGACACTCACTGACGATCCGGAATCATTTTAAAAACTTTAGGCCGTAAAAAATTATAAAAATAAAATTCTATTCCCTTCTATATTTTAAAACAATATTGCATTTTATTTGTTAGAAAATTTTATACTGTTTTTAGTTTCAGAAGTGATTTAAATATATTTAATTAAAATTAATATATCAAAATTAATCGATCATATCAAAGACATATGATAATATTATCACATTTATTGTAATATATTAGTACATATACATATATTTTGCAATTCGCAAACAAATACCATTTCACTTTTATTCATAAAACATTGTGAATATCATTAATTTATATGAAAGAAAATAAATTAAGTTATTTATTATCAACAGACAACAATGTTAATCTTGTATATTATATACATACATATTATTTGATACCTTCCAAAAAAGGTTTTTCATTAATACTCTGCGTAGAAATATAATACGTTTTTTTATAGATATAAACCCAATCCTGACCAAGTAGATTTGTTGATGTAAATTGAATCGAAAGATAGGATAGATAATCCTTTATAAAAAAATATATAAAACATATGTTGACCTTTAAACGATTTATATACATGTATATGTAAAAATGTTATTAATATTTTTTCTCATAGTAGATTAAAATGAAATTAGTTGATGTTTATAAAAAAAACTAGGTTTAAAGTTTAAGATATTGGTGTATTTATAAATAAATTAAAAGTTGGTCACTGCAATGCCTAAATATTATACTAGATAAATTGTAGTAATATATTAACATATTTTATAACACCAATCATAAATGATTTTACTTTAAATTTTCAACGCGGTATTGCAGTTTCTAATTGTAAATTTTATCATATAATCGACTGAAAAATATATATCGTATTAATACGCATCATTTAATTTATCATATCGCTTTTTCAATCTATCCATATCGGCAATTTATAAATAATTTTAAAATGTTTGTACATGAATATTGTAGATATGTTCTTTTTCCATCTTATATTTGTTTGTACGAATGAATTTCTTAAATATATTACATTATATTTAAATCGCTCTTGTAAGATTTCCTACATATATCTATATTCGTGAAATGTGTAGAATAGAAATTGAATTTATATTCAATGGTGATACAGAATAAATAAACAATAAAACATACAATACAAATAAAGATTTGTTTCAATGGATGTATTTATAAGCTTCCTCTCAATTAAAATTGTGTCAAGTGTTGTAGCATTGTTGGGACAAAAGCTTCGCAAAAAGTTTTCCGAGAAATTGTTTTCCGTTAAAGGAAATAGGAGAAAAAAAGGAAAAATTGGTATTCATTAAGTGTACAATCGACGTGAAAGAAGCACGTTAGCAACACAAAAGGAAAGCTGAGAAAACAAACAGCAAATGACTTTCAAGACCTGAAATCGTATTTTCAATACAAAAAAAGAAAGCGGGCAGATGGCAACGCTTCAATATAGACGTTCGATTTTTTTCCAACCTTAAAACACCCTACAAAAGAAAGCTTTGAAAAGTTTTAGTTCAAATGTAAACATTTTATATATGTACATAAATAATTTAAATATATCCATAATGTGTACAAACTAATAAATATAGATTTATATATGATTATATACAATGAAATATAAAGGTAATAGTAGTGATAAAAAATTAACATTTTACAAATTCTATGTATCAAACTTGTAAAAAAGTATATCTTGAATAGTATTTATTAAAATTATAAATACGAGTCATGTAACTCATTTTCTTTCTCTTATAAGCGATTAATAAAGTCACAATATAGATAAATTATTAGGCAAAGTATAAAACAATTAACTAATGGATGACATTAAAGTACAGTAATCCCATTTCAGTTCACCAATAATGAATAATTGATTATCTAAGTTGGCGATTTGACGATGAATCAAATTATCACGTTAACAGGTGCAAGCACAACAGCATCATAACTCATAGATTGGGTTAAATTGCTTGAAATCTTATCGCGACTACGGATCAATTATCCTTTGGTATTTGTGTTGTTGCAAACTAACTTAGAATATGATTTATGAATATTGCTTAAAACAATTTTGGAAGCAAGATAACGCGGAGTAACCTTTAATGGAGAGTTTATTGAAATTTAATATTTAATATAATAAAATATTTGGAATTTTCATTGTTTATTATTTAAATAAACATGTACATTTTTGCGCATAATTAGAATTTCATAATATTATATATTTTTTTTTAATATTTAGGAATTTTAATTTATATTATATTTTATGCGTTCAATTAATATTAAAAATAAGTAAAATAATCATTATACTTAAAATTATTTGTAAATTAGAATAACAAAAAATATATGCTAAAGACCTTATCTAACCTTAACTCATAAAAATTCTAAAACTAATTATAGTTTTTGAATTTTCATTTGATTAATTAATTTAAGTTGGGTTTGGGTTTAACAGTAAAGGGACGTTTCGCAACTGTCAAATTAAGTTTAACCTCTCAATATACATATTGATTTAAAATAATAATTTATTAGACTTGACACACCGTCAATAAGCCAATCTTATAATATATAGAAGTATTTGAGTATTTTATAAAACCATTCAAACGAAATTCTTATACTGAATACATTTAGGTACAAATAACTAAGAATTCGCAGTTACAAGATGCAAATAGTCACGTCCTATTTTATTAAGTGCACCTTACATTAACAAACAACAGTGCTAGAGCTAAATATCTCCGCTGAGCAGGTATTAGCATCCCCAAATTGCACTTTCTTAAAAAATTATGTAGCCAGATTACGCCATTATGTACGCTAAAGAGCTTATTATATATGTATGTATTAGACGAAAATTGAATTTGGTTCTACCACGAGTCACGAGCATTGATCAGAGAATTGAGGATTGGAAGAGATTGATTCTTAAGCACGAATTATGCCATATTAAATCACTTTATTTAGTAAGTACGTTTTATTATTAGTTACTTTTTCAATCAAAAAATGCGGCAACCTCGCGTCCTGTTGTTCCATTTTATGCTTACACTACACTCTCTGGCAGTTGTCCGAACCAAAGTTCAACTGAAGTCGGCCAAGGTCGCCGACTTCCGAGTCGCAGTCACACTGCTACAAATTTCATATGCCGTCCGGACGGCGGGCGCGAATGACGTACGCACGGCGGCTGCTGTCATGTACAGCCGGCATATTTGCGCGCGATCGAAAAATGTGCCAAATAATCGCAATTTTTAAATTGTCATATTATTAAAATTACGCTACTGATAATACCAATACAATATCAGTGAAAACTTTACGGTTGTAAATATTCAATTTATGCAAAATTTTTGTCGGCTTTTGTAAAATGCCATAAGGCATAAAAATGATACTTCAGAATACGAACAACATCTGTGACTATCCTAGAATTTGTCGCCTTCGATTCTAAATAAGAATTCGTTATGATGTGACATTTATATTAACCGATTTAGGAAAATACATAAGGATATTCGAAACGATTTTTTTAACAAAATCAAGTACCACTAATTATTTTTTAATTATTTAATTTTATATGAAAAAAAATATAATAACGTTATCTGTTAGAAGAATATACTATCAAAAATATAATTAATCCCTTTTGGTGCCCTAAAATATTCAAAGATGTCAGTAAAAGTCTGTTGAAGCCCCCGATAAGCATGTGGTATTATAACTTGAGCACGTGACTACGATGCAGCGCTCGACATGCATGTTAACCATAGGACGCATACGCGCATACTGATATTGAAGCGAGTTACTCGTTCTATCTCAGTTTGCGAAACACCATATCATTATCTCTCTCACTCTCGTCACTTAACACGCGAGAGAGCGAAAGGGGAAGTATCTCACCGCTCACGCTCGAAAGAGCAGCTCCGACTTCGGTCCCTTTAACTCGGAAATAATGCCGACAATGTTCGGAAGCGCTCGAAGCTGACAAGTCGACTGAATTATCCCCACTTTACTTCCCGTTCTGGATAACCTCGGACTTCCAAGAGATTTTAGAGCGGGCAGAACCGAATCCACTATATTCTCCATCTTTGGCCAACCTTGGCCAACTTCCAGAAAGTGTAGTTCAGGCATTACGGTACATTTCATTAAAGGCTTTTGGAATTATTTTGTTTTTTATTCCATTTACCATCACAGTTGTTTATTTACAAACATCTTTAATTAAATATTATATAATGACTGTGGTTAGTCGTAGAATAACGAATTTTAACATCGATCAAATATTAACTTTGGAAACGCAGTACTATTTATTTTTATAAGGATATATGTATATATACATATAGTATATGAAAATTTATTAAAATATTATATAAAATGTATAAATATATTAACATATAATATGTTTCGCTTACGCACTGCGAACCAAATCTAAGTTTATATATTATATCTTGAATCGTATATACATCAACGCAATGGCGTGAAAAACTACATTTTCCCATTCGACTTTGTCGAACCGCACAAACTTGATGGTCCACATAAGTAAGTTTGAGCAACGTGTGCACAACACGTGGACAGGAAATGAAGTGAGAAAAGCCTCTGCAATATGATATATCGTTTTCAATTAAATCGTAAATTTAGGAAACGGCCGACGCTGAATGACCCTTGCAAGGCGTTTAAGACTCGAGAATTAGTCTTTTAATGGTTTGGCGACGATGAAAAATGTCCACGGTTTATTTGTATTACATTTCTGGGAAGTTGTAGCGAAGGCGCTTAATTAATTTTTAAGACCTTTTGAATTTTTAAGACCATTGTTTGCACCTTTGCTACTATAAAATAGCTGTAGATAAACGATATTTTATATTGAACAATAAATCACCTAATATTTTTATAACATAATTAAAAATATATTTCTAACATATATATATCAACGCCTTTATCAATCCCTTATTTAAAATTTCGTTAGATTTTTTTCATTGTTTTATTTGTAAAGTAAAAAATGTTATTCGTTATTAATTACTAGCTTTTATAGTCCAATATACATCGGTGTTGTTATTTATATATTTTAATCGCTGTGCAATCTTTCAGATTTTGTGCTACATTAATAAAAAATATATATCTCAAAAGTCTATTTAAAAGGTTACAAATATTAAATTAATAGCAGTCTTTAAATTAATAATTTATAAAACGGCATTTGATAGCAATTAGTTTAGTGTTTTTTTGTAGTCAAGCTGTATTTTAATGTTTTAATATACCTATTCTAGTCTATAAATCAATATGATATGCTTTATCGTTACATATCTTCGTATTCTTTTAATGCGTGGAATATGAAATGATATTTTTATACTATGTATTAAAGAAAACTTTGAAAGATCAGATCGTTCTTCTTTTACTCAGTCAAATCGCAAAAAAATTCAACCTTTGAGCTTTTCTTTTTGCGATGCGATGCGATGAGAATAATATTAAATTACGCTTATGATATTGAACTTTCGGAGCCCTTCGTAGCCTTTCGTAAATCGCATCATATTCTATTAGATAGCAAAAAAGTTCATGCATTCTATCAAATTTATCTAATAAGTTTATGTAGCAATAACATAAAAATCCAAACACCCGGTTATAAAAATATAATTAGACAAATTTTATTAGTATTTAATATAATAAAAATATTAAATACATAGTATTAACTGTAAATTGCATATGGAACACTACATTGGCGCCAATGTTATGGGAGCATATTGCAAGTAAATTTTATTTTCGACATGTGACAAATTACTGTTGAATGCTAGTTTGATCATTTTCTAGTGGAAGCGTTTTCTTAACCGTCCACCATGAGCTTAATATTCAGAATAATACAGATATCATTATTTAGTTTTCACATTTTACCTTCGATTTTCAAAACTGGGACAATAATTTATCTCGCCTTATATTAACTCCGATTCTCGTTATCCACAAAACTTGGGCAATTGCAGTCGCGGATATTAATTATTGTTTCTGTACGTGCTTTCGGTGGAGTTTCACACCGTCGAAAGTGAGGTGTGCCGCATTTCCCGTCCATTTAACCCGTTGTTGACTGGAGTAGTTTATCTCGGCCATGGGCCAAAACTTGGTCTCGAAAAGGTGGTTTTCAGCCGAAAACTCCACAGGCCACTCCGTCATTTCAACTTTCGGCGGTCACGAACGCCACTGGCAACAACTTGCCTGACAGCCGACGAAAATCAACTTTCGCCGCCGAAATACAGTTTAATATTATGAGCTAACTGTCAATGGCTCGTTCCAAGTTTTCTGCAGACTATTTATTATACAAGTTGTGTTTTGGACTGACTCAGCGCTGAAACTTTAAACTGGGTAGTTAGTTAGTGCAGCGGCGGTGCCTCTTTAGGGACCCTTGGAGACGGGCGCACCTGTAATTGACTTAAGCAACCAAAAAAGTGTCTAGCTTGAATATTTATTAATTTACTTAGTAAATATTAATAGAGAATCTATGTTAAAATTACCTAATTGTAACACAAAGCTTCATTTATTCTGATAAATATGCTATGAAGATCTCTAGCAATTAATAATTTATTTACTATTTATTTTTATTGATTTGGATAGTTTACATTTACGATGTGTTTAATTAAAACATAGTAGTTAAATTAAAGTAATATATTTCGAAACCACCCATAACGAACACGTTACAATTAAATGATCCTACAAACTAATATATGTCAATAAAATAGAGCGGCAATTTCAACAACTAATAAAATTATTGTTAAGAACAATTAAAAGCAAAAGTACTCACAGACAATAACGAAAGAATGTGCACTTTTAAAATACTAACAATATATGCAATCGATATAATCGTAGCAGCTAGTTAAAATATTGTCTCCGAGTGAGCAGGTACAATTACACTGTTGCCAAAATGCATTATCCAAGCAAAATGTAATTGATCATATTTGTTAGATAAAAACAAAAATTAAAATTTCGCCAAAAATCATCTTAGGACATCACTTCCATTTGACACATTCGTTTGTAACTTTCATAAGTACCTCCCTTTGGAGTTTAGTTCAAACTTACACCAGCGAAACATTCTTCGAATCAAGGCAGACCTTTCACTTTATTCGTTCAATCTGATCCAGTCAAGCAGTCACCTTAAATCTCCACGAGTGCAATTTGACAATAAAAATGCCTTGAATTCTACTACAACTCTGTAATGTTGTGGTACTTTAGTAGTGATTAGACTATTTAAGGCAAGTTGTAAATGGTTATTATTATTATTAAGTAGTTTTTTATTAAATATTCCGTTATAACCTGATAGGCGTAAGCCCAATGCGCTAGAACGGGGTAAATTTTTACCAACCGAGTAAGTCAATCAGATATAATGAATACCTACAAGAAGTATTAACCATCAGACTGGGAATCGGTGACATCTATATTTTAATAATTATAAACTATTACATGTAATATAATTTATAACCAATAAATGTCACTGCAACTAGGGCCGGTTTTTTAATATAAGCGCATTTTTTTATACAAATAAAAATTAGGGGCTCGAACCTACAACTTCAAAGTTACTAGTCTGAGAAGTTACAGATTACGCTATACCGTCCTATAGTTTTGGTTCCCACATAAAACACTTATTTAAACAGATATTAAAAATGTTTCAAACTCAAAGCGTTTTTCAAACATGCATAGTCGAAGTAAAGATCAATACTGCGTTACGCAAACGCTGGTTATTGGGTGGCACTTAAAAACTTTTTTTGTGTGCCACCCAATAACCAGTTTTTCTAGACTTTTCAGATTGAGTAAAATCTCAATGGCTTTCCCGTGTGTTTCAGTATTTTTAAAACGCAATGCCATTTTATTAAGCTCCTTAGATCTGAATTTTCATATATTTATGTGATTTTCATATTTCTCTAGATTTATATTTCAAATTTTTAGTTCATAAATTATAAATAAAAAAAAAGTTTCAATGTGCACAGAGATTAAAAATGTATAAATGATAACAAATTAGTAATAGTGATTATTAATAAATAACATTTTAAAGACTTCACTCACATAAATTTATATAAAATATTTATAAAAAATAATATATTGCAGTAATTTTTGCCACAAACACGTAAATGTATATTGAGAAGTTGTCGCGCTTTGAATTTGGTGATATATTCGACTCGAATGAGCTAATGTTTCATTTCTCCCCGCAATTGTCTGAACGGGGTTTTGAAAGACCAGCGAATGTGTATGATTGTTACACTTATTTATTTTTCTAAGTAAGTATCATGGCTCATGTCCGCGTCTTATCAGCACGGGCCCAAACGGTATAAGAAAGAGCGCTAAGCGCGCGCTCGGTTTGTCGCAAGCATCTTGGCCTTAACAACAGTTTTATTAGGCATGCTTTAAGCAATTCAGATTTTTTTAATAATAAGCAATATGAGACAATTTTGTAATAAATATGAGACAAAAATACTAAACAAGTGCTCGTGCAGTATAATTGTTTGAATATTTATACACATTTGCATTTTTTTCTTTTTACAAATCTGATCATCATGACAGGCTTTCCCAATCTTTATACAAACAATAATTATATAAATAAACAACTAAAAAAACAAGTTAGTGTACACCATAACTAGATGAGCACCACCCTACATACTTTTTCTAGCTCCTGATAGCTAGGATGGTATGTGCAAGAGAATCGTTCTCAAGCACTGACGTCTTGGCCGCAATGGATAAGAAAAAGGGACGCAATCGCGACTCTCTAGAGTACTCTAAAGCTAGCAGCGGAAAGTCACTGAGAACTTACGGATTGTCAACTACGCCCTTTCGAAACTTTAAAACAGTTTTTTTTAGAGTAAACGCTACGCCGAGACTGCAATGAATTTTATATCATCACTCCTATCAAAGAAGCACTAAGATTCCATATTTTTTTTAATTCTCCACTATAAATAGGAGTACTTTGCTTGATTCGGATTCTAGACAATGGCGCCATATTCGAAAACGCTAAGAACTAACGTATCATACAGAACGCAACTCGCTAATAAATTATCAAAGTGATACGCGCTCCGCATAACGAAGCCGAGCATCCTCGACGCCTTATGGCAAACTTTACTGATATACATAGAAAATCTCCATCTCTGCTCGAATGTCACTCACAAGCCATCAACGAAAATATTTTTGCTTAAAACACTTTCGCCTAAAAAAAGTGAAGAGATCTGGAAAATGCTTGACGATGTTAAAAGTAACCGGATGTCACTGAAAGCACATTTGTGGGTATTCTTTGAAACACATTCAGGTCATCAGCCTACATGAAATTAATAAAGAGAAAAAAAAACAGAGAGCTTAAATTTGATCTAAACTGTAAAAATATTCCGCCGGGAAAAATGATCTAAGCAATGTGACAATAACACTTGGCGATGCTGAAAGGTAGTCGATTGTCAATCGACCACCTCCACAGCGACTCCAGGTCTTTCTGTTAAGAGAAGAAATCCGAATATGTGCGAATAATCTGAAACAATTTCAGGTTATCGACATATAAAACAATTTACGAGTTATTATACAATATTTCGCGTGAATATTGTAAAGAAAGAGCAGAGGACCCAGATTGAATCCCTTTGGTACTCCAGAATGAGCAAAATACTCTTTGGAGCGACGATTACTATAGTTCATATACTGACGGCGGCTAAAAAAGCTAACAAGACCGTTCGAGAAACCGAAGTTGCTTAACTTCTGAAGAGAAGTAGGTCATGAGAAACTTTGTCGAATTCTTTTTGAAAGTTAACATAAAAAACACTAACCTGGATTTAATCACAGACTTCAAGAGGCACAAGAGGTTAGTGACCATGGATCGACGCAGACAAAACCCGTGTTGTTGCTCCACTAGCGCTTTCCGACGAGGATTGTAAATAAATCTGTAAAAAAATATAATAAATAACTTAGTAAATGCCAAATGAACAACGGCTCAATTAAGTTTCAGAAAATCTAGTAGTATATAATCATTTACAATACATAACTTGCACAAAAAATATTCATGTTAAAATATTTTAAAATAGAAAAAAAATTTAAGCAAGAAATGGGTAATAACTTACATTTATTTTGAGATCTAGATCTTTAAGTGTTTTGCCAATTTTTATTATTATTATATGATTTAATTACTTCGGTGCGCTATTATTAAATAATTTTTACATTACTGCTTCATGTTACACGCGTAGAACGCTTATTATATGTATAGTGTTTTTTATAGGTCTGTATTTTTATATTAAAATTTCTTGAAATATGTTCGGTCAGTCTCACTAGTTGATTGATCGTTGAATGTTGTGCGTGCACGAAACCCGAATTTAGTATTGGGTAATTCATTTTGTGTTCCTAATGCTGATAGTAGGTATGTATTGTTTTTTGTTGTAACGTTGTAAAATCTGTATTACGTCAGTCTATAGAAAATGGCATTATTAATAATTGACACAAAAGGATAATCGATATTTCACGCATTAAAAGACTAGTATTAGTAACCGCCTGCATTGCTCATTAAATACGTATTTAAAATCCAATTAATCAATTATATTATTTTTGGACAGCTTTGTAATAAATAACTCATGGGCTTAAATCGTTTCTATCAAGAAGTTTAAATCGGTTATATAATCTCTTTAATTTATTTGTTAGGGTATTATTAACAATCGTCCAATCGTTAATTAATTAGTTTGCAATATCCGTTTTTAAGAGCACACTTAGTGCTAATTTGCCTTACATTAAAGCATTGATGTTAATTAATTAGTTTATCAATAACTGTTTTTAAAAGCGCCCTTTGTGTGATAATTTGTGTTTGCAAATGAATCTGCATTTGTAAATTTGTTTAGATGGCCAAGATATATAAGCATTTGCTTAATAACCGTCTGTCTGGGTTATGGAGTCCGGTGTCCTTCAAAGATAAATTGTTTATTCCCCAACAGTTGAGACGGGTTGTCCGACGGTGCGTCCGTAGTTTGCAGGCGTCTCTGAACTGGGTCGCTCTGGATTCAAAACGTCAAACTAGACCAGTAGTTGAAAAAAAAAACTCTGCTATTCCAAAGTTCAACGGGCCTCCTCTCGGTTGTTGTCCAAGTCAGAGGTCTCTAAGAAGGAAAAGTTCTCGCAATAACTCTCTGAGGAAAAGTTGTGTGAAAAAATGTCTGAGTGGTGATTTATGATTGCCATGATCCAAGTATATACATATATTGCTGGCCCTTACATGGTAAATTAAAATGGTCCACACTTTTTTTGTGGAACGAGCAATTGTAGAAAAGTGGCGAATTTATTTGATATAAATTGCCGTTGGTCGATACGGTAGAAAACGGTGGCGAGCATTATTTATTCGCAAATCAATTCAAATTCAATATTTTATGAGTTATGGCGCATATTTAATTCGTTACGTAGTCTCCCATGACTTTTTTATTATTGAATCCACTGCAGTCTAATATATTTAATCACAAAAATTAGACTTCTCACCTATTATTTATATATAATTTATTTAGGGTATACCCTGTACACGTTCCAGATTTTTAGACCAATACTAGAAAAAAACACCCAAGAATACAATGACAAAAGTGCGAATATTTAGCTCTATCCTTAAAAATAATATTTAGTTAATTGTTCACTATTGTAATTCACACAACATCAATGAATATCAACATATTTTTATTGTCACTTTTATTTATTACTTTTCTATATGAAACACAGCACCTTACAGATAAATTATATTTTCCTTAATAAAAATATATATCTACCAGTGAATATGTATTCTGATATAATTTCACTGTAATAACGTATTAAAAAAATACTTTCAAGATATATTCGAGACTGATTTTATTTTAAGGATAACCCGAGAATTTCTGGTTTAGAATCAAGGACGGCAATTCAGCTTTTTCCAGGGAAGGGCCAAAGGGCTGAAGTTGTTCAATTAGTGGTCGTTATTTTTACTGTGAAACTGTGTCTTATGCTTATTTACGAACGTTTCATAAAATGTTTTTGTAGCCATCAATTCAATAGACTATTTCCATCCGTACTATATAAACAAGTTTAAGACTGTTTTTTGTGTTAATAGTTTTTTTCACGATTTTATTGCTTTTGACATGAAAACGCTCGGTTATCTACCGTTCATATTAAGATTTTTTATAACAATAATACAACTTACAATAAATTAGAATCAAAATAATAATATCTTAACCTAATTTTGATCATCCCTTCTCAGAAGTCAAAAATCCACGCCAAAAGCAATTAAATTATGCCGTCTATCCCAAAAATATTTAAAAAAAAAATTTTGGGATAACCCAACGATTTCAGGTTAGAATCAGGAATGTTATTTCAACTTTTTCGGGGGGTGGGACAAAAGCCAGCCAGTGGATGTTTTTTAAATATTTTATTTCCAGTAAAATTCATAGTATTTCATTAAATTACATGCATTTTTCTAGTCAAATTTATGGGGGGCAACTGGCCGCTAATATCATGCGACTTATTGCCGTTGGAGCACATAAAACCCAACATTCACTGAGTTATAGCTGAGATTACGCTCGTAATGTACGAAAAATCATCGAAAGAATCGGCTGCTGCAAAAGATCCAAAGGCGGCCATTTAATTGATTTTATTTTTCATAACTAATGAAATACATCAAATGTATATTTTTAAAGATATCTTTATATTTGTGTTTTTTTTTTTAAATTCGGAAACTAAAGTTGGATCATTCTTTATATATGATATCCTTCGGCGTGATCAATGTAATGCAAACATCTATCGTACAACTAAAGGATCTTGATTAAAATAAAACATTTAGCGTAAATAATCCTCGCGACGTTATAGACATTATAACAGGGCACAAAATCTATATAAATAAAAGGCAATGTATGTGTATGTACTCCAAACTCAAAAACTACTGGACTGATTTCACTGAAAATTTCACAATTTGTTCTTATTAGTACTGAAAGTGTTTAGAGAGCAGTAAATAAAATGAATATTGTACATTTAGCGCTAAAGTCCACTATCAAAAACAAAACAGCAATGAAACAAAAAATGTATTAATCGACACAATTCAATTCATGTCTTTTTAATTAAGATAATAAATTGCTGTCAAATTTCAATTGTATTTATTTAATTCATATACATATACATATATAAATACTTAAATTTAGCAATAGCGAAGCATTGCCGAGCTCGCTAGTAATACATATATGACAATTGCTTCGTCAACATCAACTTCACGATTCAGAATTTAATGCTCTCAAAATATATTGTCTAAGTATTAAATTGAATTATGAACAGTAATTTAATTTATTTGAAGAAAATATATACGCAAATGTAAAAACAAAACTTTTTAGATTGAGAACCATGATTTTGAGTATCTGGTACAGACCGGGCAAAAAATTGTTTCCAAAATCCATCGACGGATTAATAGATTGTACGACGAATTTTAGTAATTTAAAAATTCCAGATAAAATGATTAGGAATTACTGAATATTTTTACCGTACTATATTGATATAAGTATCTCTGAGCAATGTATGTAATAAAATCGTGTAAATTTTACATTTAAAATGGCTTCAAAAAATATATTGGGTATGAAATAAATGCCTTAAGACTGTAATGGTAAAATTATTTTAAGCATGACATACATACATACATGCCTTTGGACTTCTAAAGGCTAACGGTTAAAACGCTTTTATCGCGAGTTGAACTGGCCCTTTTGTATTATATGATTATATTGTGCGTTAATCCTTTCACTTATAAATAGAGAAGTGGTTCCAACGCATCAAACTTATGTTTGTTAGTTTGCAATAACCGTTATTAGAAGCGCACTTTAAATGCAAATTTCGTGTGCTTGTAAATTTGTTTAAGTGACTAAGTTACATCAGCAGTTCGATTAATGAAATTTTAAAATCTTTTTCGCGATAAACCCCTAATAATACTATCAATTAATCAATTACCTAAATCAACCTTTCAAAAGGATTTATTTATCAAATAGTCGAGAGAGGTCCTTTTTTCTTACATGTTAATTAAATTAAATCAGTTTAGAGACTGATCAAAGTACTCGTTGGACCTGAATAATAGTTGAAATTCGCATGTGCTCGAAAATTCCAGCATCATTTTGGCAACGTATGAATTGAAGCGAACTTGAATTTAACATGTCGCATCGAGTATGAAGTGACACGTTGTCATTCCGCTTGCTGGAAACACACGCTGTCTTTGTCAGGACCACCGACCGGTGCGGTGCGGTAGGACGTATGAGTATCATCACCGTGTTCCACTCCAAATCGATATTTGTGCGCCCAACGGTCGAGTTTGTTTTCCGGCAAAGGGTTCGGATGGATTGGTCGACGAAATGAAATTCAACATCGACATCTGGCGGCGGAAAATTTGAATATAATATTAATTTTGAAATTGTAAAGCTAACCACCAAGTTGAAGGCGAAATATAGACGAGCTTTCAATTCGGTGGGTAATAATCAAAGAAATTTAAAAACTTTGTTAATGCTACTATATAAATTATTGTTAATTGATCAAAGTAATAAATACTATTTTAAAATGTGTTAATTGAATCCGCAGAATCAATTTAAAAATTAGTGAATACGTCAAAACGCAGTCAGAAAAGAATGATATTTTATAGTAAAATATTGGTCAAAACGGACTTTATATTAATAAACAGAAAAATGTCTTAAAACTGAATCTAATCAATAAATGTCTAAAGAAGTTATATATTTCAGTTATAGTTTATTGGTTTTTGATAATAGGATCATCTCATTGTTACATCCGACTGATTTAAAAAACTGTATTTAAATTTAGTTTAAAAATATAATAAATTGAGTAAACGCATAAAAGTTTACAGACCACCGATAAATTAACGGTGGTTTGTAAACTTTTGTTTCAAGAAAAAATATTTAAACTGATTATTTTACTTGTAAGCAAGCTGTGACTAAATGTATCAGTATATATTTTGGAGAAAGAAATGAAAGTAAAACAAGGGAGCAAACTTTCTACATGTACGTTGCTGATTCATGGCAATGAGAGCTTTTAAGTAGTTTTATTATACCATTACACATAGAGTTTCGTACAGTTGTAATATTCAGGTCCTTTTTTATGTGGTAGATGCGTTCCACAGTATAACGCATATAAAAAACACGGCTTATGTTGAAAAATTAGAGATGCGTTCCATAATTTTCCAAGCTCGCATAGTTTTAAAACAGTGATTTGAAAAGATACCCAAAGTATCCAGAATCGCATTAAAAAATTCAGAAAAATAACAAGATCGAAAACATTCCTCTGAAATTTTTTGATTTGTATAATTTGAATTAAAATTAAAATTTTTTATGACATATCTTCATCATAATTATCGTCACTTTTTGTATTTTGCGATTTGGTTCGAAATCAGTTTCATCACTAAAAGAAATAGTATGCGGTTCGATTATACGGCTCTAGGAAAGTTCACCGATTTTATAATTAATCGCTGAAAATTTATTAATTAAAAATAATTACTTACACTTTTATATTTTAATTACATTCATTTAATTGAATATAATATATTGCAAATTATGCAATGTATTTCATTATTATATATAAAAAAAAATTTAACACATTCCCATAAATTATAAATAAAAATGGAATATTGATAATAATTTAAAGAGCATATTTTTATTTATATAATTAATAATAACAATAAGTTATATAGTAATATACGTATATAATATGAGATATTTTTTATTTTATATTATATGTCTATAGTTACATTTTTTATACATTTATTACTTTAATATGTATTTTATTTTTCCATCGTTATTATATTTATAATGAATTATATAATTCTACAAATTGAAATTTAAGAACATATATAATAATATTTATTAACTAAATTATTACTTTTATAATATATTTGTCTTTTAATACTTTGTACTTAAATGCACATTCAAGATAATATTTAACTATTTATAAATAAAAGTTTAAGATGTAATATCGTGTTCCTAATAATATTGTCATAAAGCTTAGGTTTTAATAATTTAATAAAGTTTCTGCTCTAAAAAATATTCACAGCACTATGTAGATATGCATAATTCTGTAGATTTTTTAACTGTCAAATTCTTTAAAACTGATAAATTGCTCTTGAAAAAATTATTAATATACTATATTCTGTGCATCGTCGGCTCTATTGAACCTAGAATGCATAGAGTTAAAAAAATATATACCTTATATAATAATGAAATACATTACATTAATTTGACAACATTAAATTAAAGTAACTAAATAATTGATTTTCTCAAACTGAAAAATAAATAAACAACAGAGCAAATGCTTAAAGATATCGTAAAGAAAAATAATTTGCATAGATATATTATAATAAATAAAAATTAAATTAAATCAAAGTACTTTTGAATAAATGACTAAATGTATATCTATGTGAATATATTAATAAATATAAATAAATTAATTAAAAATACATATTAAATCAATATATAAAAAAACGTATAATATCTATAGATACATAAAATCCAAAATAGCTTATATATTTATCTTATTTATTGTTATTATTTATTATTTAAATAAAGATATATTAATAAAATTAGTTTCGCTATTATTTAGTATATAAATGTAAATATACTATTTTTATTTATAATTTATGGTTATGCATAGAGTTAAAAATATTTCCTATATAATAATGTAAAACATTGCATAAATTTTTAATACAACATATTAAACTAAATTAAGCTAGTTATAAAATAAAAGTGTAAATAAATATTTTTTAATAAATAAATCATCTACAATCAAATATAAAATCAGTGAACTTTCCGTCGGTGTATTTCCGGATACCAATTATAAATGTTAGAAAATGATTTTTTACAATTATACTTTTTCTCTTTATCAAGATAATTAGTGATTCAATTTCTTAATGATTTTATTGATTCAAAGTAATGATTACTGCGTATGTTTCAATGGTTTCACTGACTGTAACGCATCCAGGCCTACTGCTTTTCAGCAAAAAATAAACTTTAGTGTTAATGCCTCATTTCCAAATTTTTCCACAAAACATTTATAGTTGCTTTTAATGATATTTTTTTTAAATTAGAAATTATGCCTTGAATGAATGGCAGAATAATACTTATTGTATTGTGTGAAAGAAACATATCAATAAAATCACACGACAATCAATAAAACTTTAAAATCGAGGCTTTCTGATTCATATATTTTTCCACTTTTGGTAAAATCAATTCATGAACCATTCAGAAAATAAAACAGCAGATAATAAAAATTAAGCTTTAAAATAAACAGTTTAATCTTACGATAATGAAAAAAGAAACAAATAAAAATTCGTATAACTTGAAAACCGTACAAAAAGATACTTTACTGAATATAGATTGTAAAAAGAAAGAACGTATATACTAAATATTACTCATAGGCATGGCAAAAATATAAAAATAAACAGTCGAGTTAAATCTTTCAGTACATGGTGGAGCATAAAGATTTCCCATATTTAAAGTAAGCACCGTGTGAGTTATATTAGCGATAAAGAAGTAGGTTACCTTAAATTCGATTAGTTAGACTCAGTACCTATCATGAGTTGAATCGATGAGCATCAATGCTTCGTTATTCAAGCGTATTATGATGATAGTCGTTCTGTGATAATGACGCAGAGAGCGTTTCTTTCATGCTTTGCACCTGTAACAGATCAAAAAATGTTTTTTTTTTTTAAATTCGGACAACTTGATCCGCACTAAAAATATTATAAAATCACCTGGCTAAACGTCAAAAAATGTGAAAGTAATAAGGGCATCCATCATCCATTGACTCAAGAATTAGGTGAGAGATTATGCCAACCGTAGATTTATCAGTGTGGATTTTCTTGAACAGAATTTATTCTACAATAAAAAAAAATTAAGCTCACTTGTATATCATTTGAGTCTATGTGACTTTTTTTTTGGATATTTAAAAGAAAAGTATTCAAACATCGTCCTCGATCTCTTAAAGATGTAAAATAAAGTATCAGACTGACTCTATTCTGCCTGAGATAATCTGGAGAGCGACGGAAAAATACCAGAAACGTCATTAGTAATGTATTACCAACGACGGCTGCCATTTTTTCAATATGATTAAAAAACTTATTGATAAAATCTTTTGTTTATTTAATTTTCAAATAAATATATTATTTTTTTTTATGGATATCTTTTTTTAAATGCGTTAGATCTTTATGCTCCATTCTGTAAATGACAAACGCGATATTTTCACAAATATATTGAACTGTTATCTATCGAGCAAATGTATCTCAAGGGATTAACGCACAATACTATAAAAAGCAATCTGAAAGACATACGTCAAATCTCTTTCAATGTGATTTCCCTAAGTGTGCACGCGATATTTTTGGTTTTTCTCAGAAGATCTGCCAGACACATAAGTTTTTTCCAAAAATAAATATTTACTATACATTAAAAATGAGAATCTTGTATATTGAACACGACTTTTATGAATTATAAATTTTATTTTTAAGTATTTATATATCACTACATCTAAGTAATTATTTTCTGATTAGAGCTGTCATTTTAGAAGAGATGGAGTATAACATATTTATATAAATTTAAAATATATATTAATAACTTATAAAATATGTATTTACATGGTAGAAAGCTATAGTTAAAAATAAAATTTACAAAACAAATTTAGACTTATTGATTTTTGTTAAGGTAGAAACATTTTGATCCTACTCACGTATCTCATATCGATGCTTGTCATTACCAATCGCAGTAAATTTGACGCCTATTTACCTGTCAATGAGCATCTGTATTTGCTCTTATAAATTTTATCTTCTAACATACGTATATGTGTGCTATTGAACATAAAACATAGAAGTGCTGCAGAGCATACAACAACGAAAAGTATATTTAGTCAATAATTATCGTATTTTTTGAGCACTATAATGTTATTTAATATATTAATCATTGCTCTATTGAAATGATGTATCAAAAATCACAGGATCATATTTTTAAGACCAACACTTACATCTATTTGCACAGGCAACATCATTATCAATAATATTTAATATAATTGTAAAATTCACAAAGCTTTGAAACTTAAAAAATACTGCTTAGAATGTATTTAAATTCTTGTATGAAAACAGATTCTTAAAAAAAACAATGCAATGCTTCAAAAGAAACCATGAAAAAATTACTTAATATATGAAGAAATGATATCGAACTAAACTAGGCTTTGACGTGAAGGGGGAAGCGTTTGCTCATTCGATCTTTTCCGTCCGTCGTTAGTCGGAGACTTATTTTGGCCTTGGGTTTGGACAAAGTTTGAGAGCTCTGGTTGAAGCTATTGATAATGATGTCATCATTTGGGTTCTATGTATCTAAATGTATATATGTACATAGCCAAACTGGGCATTTATTCTCATCGTTCTGCAATAGCAAGTTACGATAAACTATAAGTGTGGTATTGCGTTTGACCATTGCATTGTAGGTTTAACAGGTTGTTAATTTTTTTATAAAATATTAAGAAAAAATAATTTATTAGAAAAATATTATTAATAAAACAAATAAAATAATTTATAGTTTTAAAAAACATTATGTAGTCATGTCATGAAACATTATAAATGGGGAGTGATTGAATCTATATATATGAAAAAACGTCTATATTGCTAAGTGCTTCTTTTAAAAAATTACTTTTTACCATATATCCTTCATATTGTTAAATCTTGATTGCAGATTAAACAATAAAAAATATACATATGTTATGCAATAAACTATACACATTCTAAAATAATACGTTTGCCTTATTTCTTGTTTTAATTAACAATCAATTTTAATTAAATCGAGATCGGACGTTATCAAACCTGCGGTTGCCTTTTTTGCCAGTGGCACGCGAGCCGCATAAATTACGCGCAAACGTTTGAGGTGTCGTTAAATTTATTTACAGGAGCCAGTGACCCTCGTATGTGTCAAATGTAAATTTCTAATAAGATTTATGGGCATTTTCGGTTTTCGGAATGCGTCGCTTCCTTCCGAGTAGAGAGACGCGAAACAATTTGTTATTTGTGTATAACAAAAACCAAAGCGTTTACGGTTTATTTGTTTGCCCCCTTTTTCGGGCACTTTTTTCGGGTCGGCGATGCGGCCCTGTGCGGGTCATTTGGCGGGGTCGGGAAAATAAAATATCCCCCTGGAGTTTACACGTTGTTTGGCTAATGGATTTAATATTTTTTGTAATGAGTATAATGTATCGTAAAGGCGGCGAAAGCTTATATTGCTTATAGGTTTATGGCTATGAAGCGGACGATTCTCTGGCTCTAGTTAATATAATTAACGCGAGTTTACCTTTGAGGACCTAAGGGAACAGTGCTCGTTATAACGTGCACAATTTGAGGGGTTGGGATTGTCAAGATTTAGACCAACTTCTTCAATTTAGGGTTTGTACCTCAAAACGTACCCATGTATTATATTTATATGATAGTCCACTCAATAAAAATACGTACAAAATTTAGTTTAAAACTACTGAATATTGAAGCATATGTTTGAAAATATGGTGTATTACGTAAAGCACTGCCAATATTTACCACGCTCTTGTGAACAATTAGTCAAATATGACAACCCTTTCTCCCCTGGCGTCTTCATATTCTTCGGCGGTTATATTAAAATCAATATCTCGACATATAAAATTATTTTATTAATATTATTCGCTTTCCTGAAACCTTAATTTTCAACGATTGCACAAATAAACCATTATAGTAAATCATTCTCGAAAGATTAGGTAACCAAACACTAAAACTCGATTTAACCGTAAATAAGTTATAAATGTTGGTGATTTAAGTTAACGGTGTATTTTACATGCGATATGCAATTTAATATGTTTTATTCATAACAAATATTTAATTGCATAATAAAATTTAATCAATTGTATTTATTACAAAAAATGGTAATTTATCTACATTTAAAAAATACTATAATTTTTAGTGTATAATAATATGTGTTACTGGTAAGCTATATCTATTAAAAACTAATATTGCTGTAAAGTTGTAAAAGCGCTTATTTTATTTCGCAATTTAATATGTACTTTTATTATGTACTATTTACTCATAAACCCTATTTTTTCTTGAGCTCCGTGATTTACAAATGCGTATATAAATTCAACTACGATGGGTCAAGACTGTAGATTCTTCACAATAGTAGTTAGAATTAGCGTAAAGGATTGAGACCACACAAAAGCCCTCGTTATGATCAGAAGAAATCACATAAAAGTGTTCTTACTGTAAATATTCTTCGTCATTAAAAAAATTATTATTTGTTGAAAATAATAAATCACCGGATCCACAAGATTTCCGTTGCAGTATACGATGTTGGACAATGCCGATCGCCAATACCTATTTCGCTGTGCTAAGAAGCGAGTTCATCGATTGGCTGGATGATCGTTGCATGATTTTGATTGATCAGCAAGCTTTTCACCCCCGAATACTTGAGCCTGGACATACATACTGTCATGGACGCACACGTCCTGAGAGGGACTTCACCATACAAGTACCGTAACAGAGAAGGACCAACTTCCGCTGTACATTTGCTGCCACGCCACCTACAAGACCCTTGAGGACCTCCCACGGACATCATCCTTGCGCCAGCTTCTCCACCACCGCTCAGAAAAAACATCTTGCCAAAATAATTTGTCGTAACAAATGTAAATATAATTTAAAAAAATCTAACTAGATTCCACCTGCGTCTCACTGGCTACAAAGTCACATTCCCTAGGGTTCTCAAACCTTAAAAATAAAAATAACGAAAAGTCATTACTAAGTATGATTTGTTTGTAATTATCTTTTAAATCACGGTTTATCTTAATCAAAATGTACTTGTATTTCAAAGTAGTTAAATCTATGCCTCTGAATCATTAGTTCAGTATCTTTTAGAGAATACTTTTCTGATCCTTAATATATTTATATCATAAAAATTAAAAATTGAATTGAATATATGTATGTATATGATATCAATATCTATACAATATAACACGTGCTTCTGTGTGGGTGGGAGTGGAAGTTAAAGTAAGAGTGGGAGTAATAAAATGTATATAATTAGAACGCGTACTTAAAAAAGGTAAGGTAAGTAATCCTGGTGATGAAAAACATATAATAATAAAATTACACGCGCAACACATGTGTACGGAAAAACAACTTTAAATGTTCTCAGTATGAATAATTAATTTTTGCGATCATATTGGGATTATAATTATATTACGAATTATACTGAAAGGCATACAATGAGACATATAAAACATTAATATTAATTCAACATAGTTAAACCACAATTTATTTTATAAACCATTATTAAATTCGCTCTAAATATTCTGGACGTTTTATATAGTAATAAAAAATATTATATCTAGAATAGAATTTATAATACATCACTATTTTATATAGTTTTTTAATATTCGCTCTTATCTAATAATTTAATTTAATTTAAAAATAATCGATTTATTACTAGTACGACAAATCAATAATTATTTTGCTTCAATGGGCAAAGCAATCGCGTTCATAAATTTTCGCTCTTTCAATGACATTTTCCTACACTTTTGAGAACTTTCGGCCAAAGTCATAAATTTCTTATTGAGTGTTCCTTTTAATTTTCAATAAGTCGCTCAGTTTGTTGCTTTCAATGTTCTTTGAAAGACTTTTCAAAAAGTAAAAGTTTGGGACTCTGGAAATATCTTTGACGATTGATATTTTTAAAACGCTCATTAACAAACATTCAATACATTTAAGCTCCTTAAAATATTTATAGAAAATCATATTCAATGAAACAAGTTACCGCATGAGTGTATAACAAAATTTGCATACATATCTGAATATTCATGCAGTGAACCTAAACGAATTGCCACCAATAATGAAACATGTATATAGATATATAGTATGCAAGGTATAGAATTTTATTCCTGCTCGTTTAAGCTCAATTGCCTGTATTCTTGTACGGAAGAGAAGGAGATTTTTCTCTTGTAGTGCGACGTTTCTCCGATATTTTTTCTCGGTCTGCGCACCGATATTTATTGAAATAAAAAGTTATTTTTATTTAATTATTTCCTAGGTTATATTTGCGTATATATTCTAATATAGGACAGGGGTATTGAAATTTTATTAGTTCCGCCAAACCGCAAATCGAGCGGAATAAACGAAAAGCGACTGTGTGCGAAAGGGATGGGGGTGCTGTGCTTATCGCAATCGGCGATGTCGAAAGGGATGGAAATATATCAATGATGAAACTAATGGTCGTGGTTTTGACCTCTGATCTCTTGACCACACATTAACGCCGAAGCTGTCGTTCTCAAACAGTCGTTGAGTAAACATATAAAATCTGATACACTCTATCTATACCTATGAATCATATAGTCTACATTGCCGATTTATAACATACACTAATTTTATTTATGTATTTATTTAGAATCCATACATCAATATTTGTATAATATATAAATATTACACGTTTCCCATAGTTGCTTATATTATATTTCTTTAATTTTTTAAATTAATATTTTAAGATATCATATTGCACATATTATTTTCTCTGGATAAAACTAATAGATATTATTTAGATTAAAAAACTCACGTTGAAGACCACTGGTAAAAGATTGAAGAGAAACAATCGCCTAGAAGCTTAATTCATTAACATTTTCCTCCTAACCCCCCGTTTCGTTTATTTGAACCATTGATTTAGCGATTTGTAACAATCGTACATATTCTTGTAGAAGAAAAATCCAATTCTATCGCCAGCTCGAGACAAAGGAGCAAATCAAGAACGACAAGTTTATTATTAAATATCCAGGTTTGTCGGTAATTTCCCTGAACTTATTCTTTGTTCTTTAATTGCGTTTTTTTCCTTAACGTACAATAGAGAGAAAAACGTTTTAATTGTGTTTTTAAGTGTTTGACCTGAATAATATGTATGTACATTTCAAAAAGCTGAAAAACATATTTTATTTAATATTTGACAATTATTTTAATTTATAAATATAAAATATTTACGCCCAATAGCTTTACTAGTTTAAAAATAAAAAAAGAGTATTTAAATGTGAGGGGTTTCAACTACCTGTACATTTTTTTATAATTTAAAGGTCATTCTAACGACCATTTCGAGCAATCTAAAAATTAAATCAACGCGTTTTAAAAAGAGGCTTCACATTATTTCACACAAAAATGGAAGAAATCTCGAGACCAAGCAATTGCGTTAATAATAAGAAATATTGCACTTAACATCTAACGGGTTCGGTACGAAAATACTAATCTTTGTTTGAAACGGACGCGCTTCTTTTATTCTTTGGTTATTGATCTATCTAGACTGTTTCTCCTTTAACTTTCACGCACTCATGCTATACCGCTTTGTCAGAAAATTTCGCAAGAGAGATATGTGTATATCCACCTTTCTCTAGCACGGATTCGCTTGTACGTGTGCGAGCGAGATGAACAAATGTGCTTGACAGAGCGAGAGTGCTGGAGGAAGATGCCTCACGCTCTGACTCGCTCTGACGTACGCATCAGACTGCGTTTCAATCGTGCGTCAGTATTTATTTGCCTGTCGTCGGAAGAATTGCGTCGAAGCGCAGAATATTTCTGCACTTCTCAATTATTTTTCGAATTAACAAGTATGATTCTACGCTCGATTAAAAATATTTCGGTTTCTCGACAGTTAAGCCGTGAATGGATATAAAAAGCGATGCAATGAGCTCACAAACATCCTTATCTGCGATTCGCTAGAGCTGTTTCGAACAGTTTAACTATAATATGTTTATATTCATGGTTTTTCATTGTCAATTTAGTTATCATTCCGTTAATTTTTCAAATGTTACAATGTTACACAATAATAAATAAGCAACTTGTTACAAGCATTACTCATATTAACGAATGAGGATGTCGTAAATATAACAAAATGAAATACAGTTCACTCAATTAAATTTAATAAATAATACATAATTTAACACAACGTAAAACACGTTGTACATATATATTATATTATCGTTGCTGAAAATATTTACACTGTCTCATTTGCTTTGTCATATATTTTGTCGATTTATTTTTTTTGTTTCGATTCCATATTTGTACTTTTGTTCAAAGACGCGTTATTGTATAAATATAACGAACTTCTCGACGACTGGCTTCTAAGAAATTCCTTGGAAATTACATCACGAATGGTACATTTGACGCACATTCAATCGAATTTTTTCATGAATATACTACAATATAAGTATAAATTGAAAGGCAAACGGTAAGAATAAATTGCGTGTTTTTATTAAAATGAATTTTCGAAAGATAAATGAGGTAAAATGAGGGGGAAGAAAACGAAGAAAGTTATTCAAACTAATGACGTTTTTGGCTATCAGGTATGTCAGGGCTAATCTGTTGGAAAAAAGCGAGCGCCTGTATTTTATAATTTATTAGGTGTGAAAAATTCGATTTTTTACGCACTTATATCATATCCGCATTCAAATTGAATGCGGATATGATATTTAAAATAATGTAACGTATCACTATACTTACAATTATTAATTATATTTTAAAGTAGCTAAGATCAAAATACTGAAGGACTCAAAAAATATAATATTAAAATGCACAATGTGTGGTATACACATTTATTACGATATTAATTGTATTGTACATATTAATATATATTAAAATCATTTATTAATGCTACGTATATAACATCTACTACTAAAAGTATATTTTTATTAAATATATAGATTTTTTGATGCAGTTGATATATTTTTTTTATCAGTACATGTAATACGTAGCTCTATGAACTATTATGCTGATAATACATTTGTTATTATTTGCAACAATTTTAATAAGGGATTTTACTTTTACTGGTTGTAAAAATCAACTAAAACAGACTAGATAAGAAAGAAGTAGATAGTGTGCGAAATATAATGATCGATCTAATATAGGACTCTAAATATACACATATCTGGTTTTATTAGGCATACACATATATAACATTATACATAGACACGCTTGCTATCTACGTACTTTAGTTAAAAATAAAACGTCGATGTGAAAGTTTGAAATTTCAATTAAAGACTCGGAGAGAAGCCAAAGGTTTTTGCGTGCTATTTTTATTTTAATCAAGTGCGATTGCACGGCGCAAAAGTACAGTGTGTCTATAGAGCGCAAGTTCATGGATATAGACGCAAAGGTAGCTTTCAGGTACAGGTGTTGTGAGTAATTTGGGGGCTTCGGCGGAAGCGGCTGGCACGAACTTTACATGTCACCGCTTTAAATTAATGAGACTGCCCCCGACGAGGGGGCAAGCGAACGGGCGGCCGGCTTGGGGGGGGGCACATTCGACTCTCAAAACAATCCTATAGTCAAAAGTCAATTTGTACCAGTTATTTTTTCCTTTTCAAACAGTCGCGCAACCGCCCCGACAAATGGGGCTAAGCCTGATAGTAGAACGAACGTTGATTCCGAATAAAGTATGTACGTCTATATGTCCCATTAGGGTGAACAATACAACGTATTGTTTTACAATTTTATTATGTAATATTATACATAAGACGAACCTTTTTTTAAATAAATATTTATGTTGCATGAATCAGAAATAAAATACACAAAGCTACTCTAGACTTTTACACGTCTCCCGTTTCCAATAAAATCCGCGATGTGTGACAACGTCAACCAGGACTTACTATATTTTAAAAATGATCATGAGCGAGGCTTTAGGATAAACTGTTTTAATTCATCGCCAAATTATTTAAGATAATGATTATGTCGTTATGAATGGAAAGCCATCCGTTGTCACTAGTTACTTATTTAACGATTTATGATTGATAAGGATTGGAGCCAAAAATCAATACACCTAATTACAAACACAAGTACATAAATGTATATAATGACTATAATAAAAAATAAATAAAAAGCTACTTTAAAGATATTACAGTTAATCTTTTTTCGGATTTAATATATACTCAACGAGTAGATCGTTAGATATATAGAAAGAGTAGATCATATTTGAGAAAGAAAAGCAATTTTAACGAAATACGGTAAGAATGCGGTTTTGACAAAATTCGCTTGCGAAATATGTTGATCCAATAATTTATGCGAATGTACGTCAATCTACAATATAATGTTATAAAGTCTTAAAATAAGTGCATTTTTAGGGACCCTATTAATATATTTATTTAGATTTCATTAAGGCCAAAACTTGGTGGTACTCTGACGTAACGGACACTCTTCTCGTGGCAACTCTGGCGGGCTCGCACGCCGGTGCGGTTATATTTCATATTATATATCAAACATGTAACTCTGTAACTACAAATTTTTAATAAAATACTACTGCAGCCGCTCAATCTGTGTCTAATTGCCATTTAGTATGGCAACTATAAACAAATAATCGAAACAAAAACATAAAAAATTAAAGAAAAACCATCAAGTAATACGTAATATATTATCAGACACAAAAATCATACGAATGTACTTAATGCCATCTGTGAATAAAACTCTCAAATAATACACAAAAATTCATCAGAGCTAAAAAATATGTAAAGCTCACAAAAGTAAGAAACTATAATATTTAAAACAATAATCACTAATAATCATAATCTATGAATTTAATATTAATTTCGTGCAACGAATCACGCAAAATACGCGTCGCCCGCGACCGCGCAAAGAATTTAATTGACGCAAAAGTATTTATTGAAACAGTATTTTCAACTCTTTTAAATATTCAGATGCAAGCACACTTTACAAAATCGGATCAACTCTATTTGAATTTACCTTTTTTATTCCAAATATTAAGGTTTATCTGATTACCATTCATTACGTAAGAGTGTAATGTAAATTTATTGTATTTATTTTCATATATAAATAAAATAGTTCTGCTACCTTTATCAACTTTAATTCGTTTTTAATACCAACTAACTTAAGTTAGCCCCATTTTTATGATACGCCTATCGGAAATGGGGTAAAAACAATGGAGATGCATACACTATAACCACAAACACGGCTTTTACGGCCAAACGAGAAGAGGTAGGACGTGTAATTTTCACCAGTCACTCCTTTGTTATATCTACCGAAATGGAGCCTTTCAATCCACTAGTGAAATGAATAAAAGATTTTCCGTTCAATTCAGTAATAATGTTTTCACCGTAGAGAATTTTCATAAAAACGTAACGCGTTTTATAATAAATATAAATATAATATTACATACGCATAGAGCGCCCATTCAGCTGTCGGTATTCTGAGGTTCAATTTAATATTACATGTATTACATTGTACATGTTCGAATTAACAACAATACGTTGAATATTATAAAAGGGTGAATTTGTTGAGAATTAGTAGGGTAATCGATATTCTATATAATTTAACAAAACATTGCTATTTGTATACATGTTATATAATATAATTTTATTTATTACAAAAAATCATGGCTTGTCAAAAATAGCAATATTTTTTCAAACAAGATTTAATCAATGGCTTTTTATAATAATAAAAAGCCATTGATTAAATCTTCCAGCGAATACGCTGGTTTCAGTTATGTTATGTTAGGCTATAATGAAAATTGGGTCTAAACATCTATTACATTTCTTGTCATTTAAGAACTACGTGCTCAAGTTTTTTTAATAATATAAGATAAATGTATATTATATTAATATAAAACACATCAAATAAATACGGAAAACGTCTGCAAGCAATTCGTTTCTATAGACATAAGAGTTAGCGCGCACAGTTCCGGATGAAACAGGACCATTATGAAAATGAGATGGTAGTAACAGATTTGCGGCAACTACGTTCCCTCGGCAAAGAATCGAAATTCTCCCGAGGATATGCCCCAGACTATGAATTCGATCCGAGACGTTCCACTATTATAGTTTTGCGTCGGTAACCGTTGAAAACACGTCGTTCCTTCCATATCTATATGTACAAGATACGAGAAAGGAATAAGCGGAATGTCTACTTTACTCGTGTATCGATCGAAAAGACATTTTTAAGAGACCCATAAAAATATATATTCCAAAACTTCATTGTTGCCGGCAGCGAAGGGGTGAAATCACACCAACCCCTATTTGCCACAAAGTCATGGTGTGATGCCTATTCATAACAATGAAAGCCTCCATTGTTATCGAATGCACGGTTTTTCGCTGATGATTGCAATATTTTCAATTAGTGAGAGCGACGCGATATTCACTGACATTTGAAAACCAGTATTGATCGAAAATGATGCAATGTTCATTGACATGTGAACAATTGTATTTATAGATCAAATCTTTGAAGACATTTTTTGAAATATATTTTTAATAATTTTTTTAAATCAAACTAAAATAATTGTCTACAACATACCAATCAAATACTTCTTAAGGGCCTGGTGGATTTGTTGCATACAACGTGAAGAAAATCAATAACAAGCAGAAATATTACGTGTTGCATCTTCAATCTCTTAGACACGTCTGAAAGACTTTAGAGATAGCTGGTGAAATTGCCTGTAAGTAAAGTTCATCTAATTAATTATTAAAAGGAAGTGAAAGAAGTGTGACTGAGATATTTCAAAGACTTACCATAAATTAGTCACGACTTAAAAAAGCTGATAGAGACTCGGAAACATCGAGACTGGGCTCTTGAAGATTAGTCGTTAGTATAATTAAATATTTTATTATATTATATGATTATTTTTTAACACTATTGTGTCCTTTAGTGCTGTGGTTATGCGTCAAAGAGTCGGAGAAAAATATCTTGATGTTTTAAAAAATCTTTATTGAATACGCACTACGTCGTTCTTAAAAAAGGCTACAAATACGTTATTTTATACTTATATAATATATAATTACATACATAATATTTTCTACGAGATGAAGTAGCTGATTATATTTTTTATACCTAATATGCACTACCTAGCTTAATAATAATTATTCATTATCGTGATGTCTAATTGACTTGCCCAGTTGGTACATAACTACCGTTGCTGCGTTACAACGAAAGATTTAAAAAATAATAAATAGTAATAAAAATCAGTATTTTTAATCTTCCAGATACAATATCAATTTAAAAATGCAAAGGTCTTTTAAAAAAAATGAATTTTAGTCGTTAAAATACCACTGGTTTATTGTAGGGCTTTCAATTATTTGTAGTCTTAAACTATTTTAATATTAAATAAAAAATGGTTAAAGTATTCGAATATTTAAATATATTAGTCATTTTTTTCTTAGTTTTTACTAATGTTAATTGAATGCAAAAATCAATTAATTGCCTGTAAAATAATATTTAATATTTTAATTAATCATTATTAACTAATAAAATTTTATAAAATATGCATAACACAATCCCAAAGGGCGTCAAAAAAAATGTTTAATTTATTATTAAATATTTTTTGATCAGATCACTTCAGCTTTTTCGAATCACCAGTATTAAGATCAGTTGCAATTGAATTAATTTAGCAAAATTTTATATATAATTTTATCAAATTTATTGTATATAAAATAGCTGATAATATTTGGAATGAATTTGATATACGTAAATATCGGATTTGTTTTGTGCGAATTTGCATAAAAATGAAATAACTGGAAATAAATTACCCGTAATCGAATTATTAAACTAATTAAAGTAGAATATTTGCGTCTTTAAACTGAAAATACAAACACAAAAATTTTGGAAGCACACCTGCTTTTGAGATAAGCTTTAAACGATAATAAAGAGCGGACTTTTCCAACATTTTGCTTCGTTTTACGAATGATTACTGCGAATTTCAGTCATAGCAAGTCTGTAAAATAAACAAAATTTGCTTAATTTTATAATAAGCTTTGTCGAATGCTTTTGAAAATGAGTTTGAACTGCGTTGATAAAGAATTTGTAATTGAAAGACTTTTACCATGGAACGACGTGGACGAAAACCATGTTGCTGATCCATTGAGCTTGCTGAAACTTATTAAAAATTAGATGTAATAGCTCTTATTTTTTTAAATGAACATAGTTTTGACGCATTGGTTCCAATGTTTTCATGTATTTTAAGTCTTTAATGGCATTTGAAAAAGTACGATGACTGCTAAATATGTGCTACATTTTTCTTAAGATTTTTTTGAATTTGAATTTATTAAATGAATTTTATCGCTTCAATATTAACTCGACTGTCAAAATTTTTTGTACATAAAATACATACATTTCAGTCTCGCTCTCAAATACTTTTAAAACGAAAATTGTGTCAAAATTGAATATAGACAGATACATCTTAACGCAGAATACAAATCTAAATTAATTAATGAATTAAAATTTGGATGAGCATTAAAACAATCACAAAAAGCGCAGTTTGCTAATTGCAAATTATGTAATTCAAAATATTAAAACAATTAATATAGCAAACATCCAGATCTGTATAAATGTTTCCAATTTAGTTTTGAGTGAAATAATTTATACTATTTTATCTTACATACTCGGAAGAAAGCGTCAATTTAACAAATGTGCTTTGCAGAACAAACATTAATCGTCAAAGCCGCTTGTTACCACTAAATACTAAGTATTGTAATCGTCTTAACACGTTCATTCGTCATCGGAGTTTGTTTAAAGTGGGCCACCCGGGAAACATACCCATATTTTGTGAAAAAACATATAAAAGACATGAAGCTTGCTTACTTAAAGAGATTATAAAGACACAAAGAGAAAAATTCATTTTGATCCACATTTTAAGAGCCTGCCACTTCTACATCACAACTACAATGTAGACTAAATTTGTATACGTATACAATATTTAAATTTAATATTGATAGTAGATCTTTCGTGTCACGAGTTATTTTTAAATAATTATTCTCAGACGTTACAATAAATTAAGTTCGTTTTAAAAATGCAACGATCAATAATACACATTTAGGATAAAATTGATACTTCCATTAATATTGCAAGGTACAGTATATTAAATTATATTGTTTAATTATTATAATATGTTATTTTCTGGGCAAATTATTAATTTCAGCTAAGTTATTTAATTTTTCTATATAAAGCAACGAGCCTTATTCAAAGATTTTAACTAAGAAAATTAATTTATTTGCAAATAATATACAAAAACAATGTTATATTCGATATTGACTTTTAATTATTTATGTTTCTTGGAGTATAATATTATATTTGAGCATGATTTTTTATAATTACTGAATATTTTTTGTTTTATGATTATTTCACTTGTTGTTAATTATTATTGTATAAAATTATTTGTGTCTCAATATTTTTGTAGAAAAAAGTACAATGGAATATATAAAAACAATTCAACTGACAGTCTTGACAATTATCGCTCTTCTCTCAACATATTTTATAAATGTAATCTTAGGATCAATCATATTTTCCATGAACATTTTACAATGGTTGATATTTCCAATAGCGTGTATATGTTTTCTGTATTTGGTAAATATTCGTTTATTAAATTAAAAGCGATTTGTATGGAACAAAGAATATTAATTAAAATAATTGTCATTACAGATTGGAAACGTAGAATTCGGCAAGAGGAGTTCTTTAATTCAAAAAAAAAATTGAATTACCAACCGAATAGAAAAAAACAACACTTCTGTCTTCTTAATGAAATATAGATAAAATAAATTATTTTAGTGGAGAAAATATGAAACATCAAAATTGGTACGGTTAATTAAATTTACATACTGTCAACAATTTTAATAAAATAAAATTTGCTTTCTATTAACTTGAATCCGTTGTGTTTTTTATAATATTTATTTTATTATGAACTATTTAATTATCTTTATTGTGTTGCATTATTGTTTATTTTATTGCCACAATGCTATATTTATTTTGCTATGAAAAAAAAAATCAACTGAATTAGGTCATATGCTCAAATTCCACCTATGTACGCCCTAATTATTTTCTAAATAAAGCACGACTTGTTCTCCATTTCTCTTGAGTAAAAATTTATAAACGAATTTATTGTATTAGCTTCACTGTAATTTTATACAAATAGATAAGATTAGCGAGCGTAACAGTGCTATAATTTTGACAGGGTGCAATACATTATTTAGTGGTCACAAACGATTATAGATTTAACAATTATTTTGAATGGTTTTTAAAAGTTTAGAATTTTTCACATTGTTACATTTGTTTACATTGTTTTAATAAAGCAATTTTTAGGGCTCTTATTTTTCAGATCAGAATTTTAATATCGCTTTTAATTACATGGATCAGAAATTATATTACATAAGTCAAAATTTAAAGATCAGAATACGTCGGCTAATATATAAGTGGCCAGAATAAATATTAGATGCTCAGAATTATTATAAATGGTATGAATTATTTTGACAGATGATCAGAATTATGTTTTTCAGTTATTATGTATTCAGTTTCGTGTTTATTGCAGTTCATTGCTCAGTATTTATAAAGAATAGCCAGTATTTGTAATATATGAGCTATATTTTAACCTCAAGGAAAGAGTTATGTTGACAAATGTTCAGCATAATAATACATGGTCATTATCAATGTGTTTGAGGGGCAACTTGTTCATATGGGTTCATAAGCCAAGCGTACTCTCCACCGCCGCTCTGTCCTTATTCCCGCTTCGTTCGTCCATCTGAATACCTACGCGTACTACATACAATTGAATAGATTCTTTGCATAGTCATTGAGAGTTATTCATGGGTTGTTCCCTCTTATATAAATAAATAATTTATTGCTCATTATCTTTATAAATATTATAATATTTTTTGGGTTATCAATTCATATCTTACATACTACCTATCTGGTCAATCCCAAAATAAGACTTTTTGTAAATATCTTTACTCTACGTATATTATCACTTTTATATAGAACGCCACTGTTCTAGTTTTAAAATGTAATTATTGTAAATTAAAGTGCTTTTAGTAGTGGTGTTTAAAACGTTTGTTTTAGCTAATCTCAGTGCGTTACACCGCATTGAAAACTAGGCTATATAAATCTAGGTTGCACAAATTTGCAGCTACGTTCCATTAGCTGACTGAAGGAAACGCTTTTCTTGGTAGTGTTTAATGGTGCGGCTGGACGTGGTCACAACCAGGAATGCTAGAGTGCACTTAATCTTGACGCACTTCAGCTTCCGACACCCCAGTGTCTGAGTGCTCTTCCGGCAGACTTTAGAAGCTCAAACTATCGGAAAATACATCGAACGAGTACCGGAAAACTAACGGCAAGTGTTAACGCTTGAAACCTACTCCGCACTTGGACATAATGAAACAGAACACGACCGAAATACCATCGGAGAGTGGGAGGTGTGTGGGAGGAGATCTAAACGCCACAAGGAGGACTGCTCTAAAAGTTTACGGGCTTGACATAATGGAGAGTTTGGTGTAATATTTTTTTACGTGCAAGTAATATAAATCAACCGAAAGCTTTATATATTTATTAACCATGGAAATATAATTTATACAATTTACAAATTATTAATATGTATGACGTACTCCAAAATATTATTGTAATTAATTATAAATAATTACGTGTAATATAATTTATACTTAATATATGTCACTTTGCAGCTGGAATCGGTTTATAATAATAGCGCGTTTTTATAAATAAAAAATTGAGTCTGCTCTCGTGACTTGAACTCGCGGCCTCTGGGTTACCAGTCTAGGACATTACGGACTACGCTATGATCTTGCTCCGAACGTATTTAAAGACTTTAAAAATAGTCAAAATCTTATAGAGCTGATAGATTCAAATCGATACAAAAGTACTAAAATAATTATTACATAAGATTTAAGCTTTTATATTTTCTTTTTTAGAAAAATAGTTACCGCTATTCTTCCATATTTTATTTTAGGGGAAAGTCAATACACGAGTACCATTTTTTCCGGTACATTTTTAATTGTACTTTGATATATAAAATGATAGATAATAAATAAAGATTTTTTCCTAAGTTAATTAATTTATTTGCATGAATCTGAAAATTCATTGTCTTCAGAGTATAGTAATGATTATATAATATTTATTGTTTTAATTGTCGGTCGTGTTTAGAGGGTTTTAAAGAGGGTCTTCTTGTCTTCGATTAAAAGTCTTAGCGACTATTCTCAGCTTTTAGATTAAAGTTGTCGTAGATGGTTACGAGGAGGGTTTAAGGTACTACTCTAATTAAAACTCTCAGTAACCCTTCTCAGCTTCTAGGTTTAAGCAACTTGAGTGACACAACATAAAATATTTTTTATGACAGTAAGCCGCGACTCGGGTATGATTGATACGTCTTTTGTGAGAGTTCTGTTGATCTATTTACTGGCTGATATTTTTGTCATAATATCGGAGATTGTTAGCAATGCAACTTAGATTTATTGCAATTATACCTAAAGTTCAACCGCGTTTTACTTATATTGTAAAACACGCCATATATCATATTTTGGGTTTAAACGTAGCTCTGATATTATTACAATGCTTGGTGAATCCTGCGAATGACACAAAATACATCATATTTCAATTTAATTTTAAAACACCGTGAACGAATATATTTTGAAGTAATATCTAAAATAAGTTCCCTAACCAGCAATCTATTGTAACATTTTCATCACCACAGCAGAGATCTAAAAATGCTTATTATTTTTTATTTTTAACAACAAATTATTGCTACTTTTGTATTATAGTATTCACTAATATAATGGTTGCAAATAAACTAAAAAAAAGCTACTTGCCTGCTCTTCAATAAGGAGGATTGCGTCTAGTGTTATCCCACCAATATTTAAAGTAAAATCTTCAGCAAAATAAGATAAATAAGTACTGTAACTTTTATTTATTTAATATAATTCAGAGGAGTAATGGCGCCATTCTTTACTAAAACACATTTTGCTTGGATATGTTTACGTAACTGTGAGAGATATTTTTTTGTTACATATTTTTAAAGGCCTCGCATCAGTTCCGCGCGTTCGTTAACGACGCCATTACATTTCGCGCTTCGTATGTTGTTCAATTACGAGTTTTATTAAATTCCAAACGTTAAGAATTAATTGAATTATTTTGACGATCCCCCTGGACATCTAAAGTCGCACATACACGCTACAAGATGTATTGTGTTATAAAGGAAACAAATCGCTTGATCAAAAAATAAAACTGGCAGGGTAAATTGTTTTCGATTATCAATATCGATGAGGGGTGTTTGAAAAGCTTATTAGATTGAGAATTTAATTTGTTAACAATAAAAAATGTATTATATACTAAAACAAATAAAGAATATGGTACCCTAAAATTCAACTCCTTTTATTATTATGCTTCAGTGGCGTTTAAGCAAAAACGTCTTCTTATTATTAATAAAATACATTAAGGCCTTTTTTAATTTTGAGTAGTCTGATTTATGTATGAGAGGATAGTTTTGTAACTGCTTGAGATGATGCTAATAAGATAATATAACTAGATATTTATTAGACAATAACAAATAATCTGTTACCGGCCCAAATCATCGCATTAAATAAAAACAAGAAGAGCAAAGATCTTCCCCTAACTTTAAAATGCTTTTATACGCCGTATTATGTGATATTTACGTATGTCAGTAACATCCACCAGACACTTCTACCACTTTTCTTCTGACTTGGAACAAGCAAGAGCATAGCCTAATTCGCGCCAGATGGAGCTAAGCCGAGTATCGACCGAGATTACCCTTAAGATACTGATACAGCAGTAGCTTTTTACTTCCACGTAAGACTAGGTGGAACAAGGCAGTCACCAGAATCCCAAAAGTTCAACTCAAGAGTAAGAAAAGAAATACATAAATGAATACTTTAATAAAATAAAAAGCTGGTTTAAAAAAATACTTATAGCTGATTTTTAGATAATTTAAAGAATGTATTTGCTATTTAAATAATTCAGTCGTTGATAAATGTTTTTAAACTTGAGGATTTAAAAAATCAAAATCTGGTATGATATATGAGTTTAGTAAATTACATATGTTATAGACTTCATATCATTTTTTTAAATATAACTCTCATTAAACAAGTACAGTTATTATCCTATTTTTATTTAAATAATTCCGTATTCTAAAATATTTAAAAATGCACTAAAATAATTTAAGGTTTATATATATATTGATTGTCAGCGCCTACGTAATATATCTATATGTATTTAACAAATATTAAATAATGTTATGTAAAGATTTAATAATAGCACCAGGCAAGAGACACCGCCACGCGCGTTTGAAATCCCGCGAACAGTGCCCGCGGACCCAGTACGTCCACATTCTTACAATCCCCTCTAACGTACGGGATGGGGATACAGCTTACGCGCACAACGGTGTATATAACGCGGCACAAAACCAGATTAGTCAAACTAGACTCCAATACGCCTCGACGCTTGAACAACTACTTTGCTCCACGGCCATCACCTCCAAGACACACAGTACTGAAGACTTCAAGAAGGACATACCGACGCAACCGAAGATCTATATTTAGCGATTACATACGACCTGTACGCTGATGATTTCGATTCATTGTGAAAATTGACGGTAAATATAACATCATATTGTAACATTTTATAAAAAGCTAGACTCAGAGATTTTTACGGTATTGGAGATATTATTATTAAAAGGATACATTCTATACTATTAAAACTTTTTTTATTTGAAGTAATATAAACATTTTCCTCTTGAATAAGCAAGCAATTTATTTTAGGATTTGACATAACTCACTGAGTTTCCGTAGAAATATTCGATTATATCGTGAAGTTAAATTGTATATTTAATTTTTTGTGTCAGGACGCACGAATTAATGAATTTGATATATACAAAAATATTACTGATTGATAGCCTAATACAAAAACGAATTATAAAATATAATTTAAATCCTACTAAAAGCCCATGACTTATGTTTCAAATGCGATGAAAAAAATATTTTCAATAAACTAATAAATCATTTTATATATAACAATAACAAACACGTTGAAGCTAAGGCCGTTGTTATCAAAATATTTAATAAATATATAAGATCTATAACATCAACGCCTAAAACATGTTTAATAACCAAACACAATTATTGAATAACATTTTATGCAGATGTATGGTAAATTCTAATACATATATATAATAATAATAAAATAAGATTATTAAACAGATTTTTTATTGTTTCAGTAAATAATATGTTATTTAATACAATATTGCTGAATTTACATCTACCGATGATTAATTTTATTTCGCGTTATTTTCACTTATTTTCGCATTTCATCTTCGGTCGCTAATTAAATTTCTTTTGGCTTCTTCTCGATTCATATTATCTTCGTATCGTATATTTTTTTACGTAGAATCGATTTATCCCAAAGGCGATTATGACGACGGAAGAAGTCGCGCTCGTACCTATTCACTCTTCACGGAAATTATCTTCGTCTAACAACCGAAAACAATTACGTGATCTGAATAGATATTGCTGACTTGTTCCCGACGGAGGAGATATTAATAATTATTAAACGGTGTGCGAATGACGAGAATAATCACGTTTTACGATTTGTGAATCTCGACACTTTTATGTTATCGTCGAAAGCTGGACAGAAATGATTACAAATTAAATCAGACGAAATGTTATTTACTAATTAGAGCATCATTTAAGCAAGACTCACGTTATTATATCTATATAGTTTGATGTTTTCAAGTTGTCGTGAATAAAAGTACCGTAATCGATGGCATTTTGTAGATAATCTCTATAATCCTTCATTTCCGTCAATTTGTCAAAGTAGAAGTACTGTAACAAGTTTGTGTTATAAATAATTAATAATTAATCATAAAAACAATTCATTACCATGACTATTATTCCTGCAAGGGTTAGTTTTTCTATGTGATTTTGAATTAAATAAATTAAATAGCCAAAAATTATCAGCAGTATTTTTAAAATGTACGCCAAAATCATAGACGTAATTGCAAATACAATAAAATTTTGATTATATCCTTGTTTCATTTTATCTTAAATCAAAAACCGCACTGATTCTGCTTTAATATAATTTAAATAAATAAATAAAACAAGTTAATATATATTTATTGTATTTATTATTTGAAAAATAATGAATACTTTTTTTAAATTCATATACATACATAAATGATTATTAGATTAATAGGATATGGTCGTATTATTAATGATTATTATCGTAGCCGTAAAAAAAATAATTAAAATCCAATTCGGTTATGTTATAAAAATTACTATATAATAAAATATATTTGCTGTATTGTATTATTCATTGGCGCATTTTAAATCAAAATCGTTTATTCATTACTGATGTACATTTTTTATAAATAAACTTGACATAAAAAGCATATACATACCTACATAATTTATGGGGTTTCATGTGTCAAGTGAGATGCAATTCAAATCTTAGAAATTCAAACCTTTTTATTATACAATTACATTTTCATACATATTAGTTGTTCCGACAATTTTACATATATTTATGCATGGCCGAATAAAAGTGTGTTATGTCCGTGCGTGGTTTTTTGTGTATAAATAACCTGAAGTCGCCTCAGCTGTCACGGCGTGTGGTCGTGCGTCAGCAAGGATTCTGAGGATGTAAACTCTGATAATAAAGCATTTCTATGGTTAGAGGCGTTTAATTCCGTCGAGAGACGGTGGTCCTTCGAGAAGAAAAGACGGCCATCTCCAAAAGGGAGAGGTCGCAACATTAGTTATAAATGTATGTATATAACAAATATAAATTATGCTGCCAGTCAATAAGGGCACTCTAATTTTTTTTACCAGCTAACTAACCAGTTACTTTTATAGTATATATATATATATATATATATATATATATATATATATATATATATATAGTATGTCCTTTTTGGAGAGACAAGGGGTAGACCAGCCAAGGGCGTAGCCCCGACGCTGGGTCTATCTCATACTTACGTCCTCGAGTGCAACCCAACCGCGACTATCCTAGATTGCTTATAATCGCTTCTCTGGCTGAGAGTTTTGGGAAATGTAATTTTGGTCATCCTTCATCTTAGTAGCTTGCAGCGCCATTAAAATTTCTATATTTTTTCTTAAAGGTCCATAGTACATCTTAAAATTAAAATTAAAGTACTCTTAAAAGATTTTATTAAAATACGCCTGAAAAACTATCCACTTACTCATTAAGAGCGCAATAATAAATTTTCCGCAAATGTTATCATATAACAAAGGACAACACTTTGGGACACACTAAATATGTAGGTGATCTTATACTTATTTAGAAATTAAACATCCGTTCTAAGGCTGTTGAGACGACAGGTTAGAACAAGTTTAAACATTTACAATAGATTGTATAATTGTCATATAACATATAACTATTCGAGACTTTCGGTAAGTGTTATTATATGTTATAACAAAGGACAGCATTTATAATAATAAAATAAAGTTGCCAGATCTCACTTATAATAAATATTTAACAGCCGATCAAAATCTGTCTATATGACAGGTTGCAGCCTGTTCATATGATCATAATTGACCGTGGTAGCAAAAAGTGGTCGAGCACTAAGCCTCCCTCATATATAAAAATGACACACATCGGGTCAAATCAATAACTTCAGTTCAACACTCACTTCCGAAAACGTCATTGAGAATTTCGACTCACTGAGTTTGTACAAGCTCAAACCAAATTGAACCGGCGATTATTGACAGACGAAACATATTGAGCCGCTTCTCTCTTCACGTCAATGCTCATTTAGCTCGACGACAGGAATCCAGAGTTCAAACCGCTTCGGAAATAACTAGATCCTTCGGACGCAGATACAGATAAGAGAACTTCGCGTATACACTAACATTATTCAAATTGCTACAATGCTTTGATTTTTACAAAAAAAAACACGCCTGACACATAGACTAAAAAATTGGGGTTTGTCGTAAAAATAATATAGTATTTTTACCGTCACACCCAAAAAAATAATTAAGCTTTCAGAAATCAATTTTGTTATGTAAAAGAAAGAGCTTACTACTTTATTAAACCACATTTAGTTTGCAGCTGCATAATTATTTTCCTTGAAAAATTAAAAATAAAAACAAAAAAAACACTTCCAACATGAGTATACATATTTCCTTTAAAAACTTCATCTAGAAGCACCATTTGACTTCAGACTTGAAATAAACTTCGAGGAGCCACACAAAGTAAACTAAGATAACCCTTAGGCTAGAGTAAAAGCAGTCGCTTTTACTCCAGCCACTTGAACCCCAAGAGCTTAACCCGATCTTCGAGATGACTTAAAAACTACTTTCTGCAGTAATATAAGAATAAGCACGCACATATATTATTCATAAATTAAAAAATAAATTAAATATAAATGCACTGAACTTACAGATAAAAATAAACTCAGGCGCCGCTAAGTACCACACATTTTTATAATTTGTTAGTTTTTATTATTTTATATATGGAATTGCATAACTGTTATTTTTTATATGTAAAAATGCCATTAGCCGGTACCTGTGTTTACAAAATAAATACATAAAAAATAAACGGTAAAAGTTGGACAAATCCTTCGAAACGACGGAGTTTCTACACGGAACCATTACCACGTTTAATGCATTAATAAACGGGTATAAATTCGCGATAGCCGAGTATAAACTCTTGTCGTTTGTGACGTCATAAAACTTGACGAGTCTCGTTAAGCAATTACAAGAGGATAATTGAATCGGTCGTATGTCGCGTACGGTTCCATCAGCGCAAATCGGATAAGCTTAAACGATTTATATTTGATTTTTTTCCTATTTATTATTATTAAAATAATAATAATAATAATAACGCGGGCGATGTTTTTAAGGGCCGTCGGAAAAGTTTACGACGGTAAGCTGATCGAAAAGGGAAAGGGATCAATTTCACGCTAGGATGAACGAATTCCGACTGTGAAGGGCAATTGGTGCGTTGACATTTTCAGCACTGACTCATATTGTCCCACGAACGAGACCTTTTCGTTATTTCTCTATTAAGAAAATAAGTTTTCTCGACGGAAAGCACGAATTTATAAAATTACTTCAGCTGAAAAATATATACGTATCTATACGTTTATGAATACATATATAATACATCAACGACATGTGCTTTGAAATAATAAATAAAATATAGCAACGAAAAGATTGTGATTAAAAATATAAGCATATGTAAAGATATCTGTGGAATGAGTCATTAGGAATATTAAGACCAAACTGAACGTTTATGAATGAATATTGGAAATTGACAGAAGCATAAAAAAAATACCGCAGCATAAAAAACTAAGCATTATAAGTTAAAAGATACACGCCTAAAAACAATACTCTTGATTTTGTTTGAAATAGCATTATTGTACGTATCCTTTGTAATTATCGGACGGACGCTCGAAAATGCGCTAATTTTAACTAGCTTTCACTGAATGTTTTGATTTTTAAAAATGTGATTAGTTCTAAATTGCCCTATTATTTGTCTGAGCTTCTGAAAAGTGAAGACTCTTGGACTATTAACTCCGCCGCCCGATACTAACATCTACATTATCTGAACATGTACTGTATTATTGTGGCTGCAATTTTTCATATTGCATATTTTCATTTTATTTTTTTCTTGAATACGCAGAAAAGATTTTTGTAGACGAAAATTTGTGGATTCAAAAATTTCGCCACCCCCTTATTTCGTTAAAATACATGTTGATAAAATACAAAAATACTCATATTTCATGTAGGATAAGACGAACAAATTTATTAATTTTAAAACCTATTGTTTATACAAAATTCAACTGATTTATTAAATATTTACATATACATTTAATATAAAAATAAAAAAAGTTATACTCTTTTCTTTTTTAAATACCTTACAAATAAACAAAAAATAATAATATAACCATGTTTTTAAAAAATCTCTTCTGGCTTTTAGAGACGCGAATTCGTCAATTAGTTCTGGTAAGTCTATATTTTCTGATAAATTATGTTCAATAGATATTAGTGCTAGACTATTTAGGTTTCCCTGAGACATGGTAGATCGGATATAATTTTTAATTATTCGAGTTTTGAACGCCAGTGGCAACGGAAACTGACAGTGTTAAATTTTTTTTGAGGGCAGTGGTTAAATTTGAGAAACGTGCTATTGAATTTACTTCTACGATATTTTGTAACATTTGTGAAGAATTCTTCGATGACGAGGAATCGGGGAAAATTTTCCGGTAAGACATTATTTCATTAAATAACTGGATACCATCTAAATCCCATTTTGACATGTTTGTATTGTCTGACTGGAACTTTACACCTAGCTCCATGGAATATATATTTAAGGTAGCATTATCCGTTTCTTTAAAATTATACAAAAAATTCAAACATTTGATCTAAAATCGTTAATAAAAAATCTTAAATTGCTGCTTGCAATCTGCAGTCGAATTTGATTTGGTTTCGTAAAAAAAATGACATCGCTTTTAAATACCAATATTTTTAGCACGCATTTTAGATCTATTGTCGTAACTTTGACCCTTAATATTTTGAACATCTAATTTAAGTGGCAATTTTTCCAATAGGAAATCATACAATCATTCACTGGTAGAATCCGTGATGGGATAAAAATAAAAATAAATTCACATATGTGATTTATTTATCTGAAGTATTTATACCTACACACCTTACAATAAATGTGATTTCTCTGTATGACTTATGTCCGGTGTACAATCAAGTATAATGGCAGAATATTTAAGACGAGATAGAGCGGTAATTTAGGCTTTAAATATTGCATAAAAAAATTCACGAAAAAAGTAAAATATAAATTTTATAGAGCACTTGTACAGTAAAAATTGTGTGGCGAATAAGGAGTCAATTTCTAAGAAACGAAAATATGAAGTTTTAGATATAAATAATACTAATTGCACCAAAAAAATTATATATTTAGTTAAAAATACCAATCAGGGTAACTTGAGAGTAACTTTACTCCTATTCTATTTTTGTTTCAAATTTTAATCAATCACTGATTAAGATTAAATTGTTTATTTCCTAAGTTTTATTTTATTATTTTTTCACATTATTATAAATTTTGTTAAATCGGCCGCCCACGTACCTCACACGTGTTCGGCAAAAAATATTAGTGAATGACATTCCTAAAACTCTATATTGAGTATAAAATCCTGATATTGATTCTGTCTGTCATTTGTTATACTGCACAACGTTTATATGATACTACTAGACCAAATACAAACAATAGCTCTATTACCATTTTCAATTTACAATTCCAGAACATTTCATAATTGCATTATTACATTTTACACATGCCATTTCCATTATAATATACGTCATTACATTTTACGGCTAGACTCTTGTTGGTTTAACCTTTCCTAGTGTGACGTTATTACACATCAACTACATTGATGTGTAATAACGTCACATGCAAATTAAAAGCAGATCCTATTCAATTTTTATGAGCTTTTCAATAATAGACTGTGATACTATCTGAGTGTAATATATGCTTAATATTTTGTACACAACTTGATCTCGGACCTCTTAACGTCTATTTTGCATCTTCTCTGTGTCGTTAAGGCGAAAAGAAGACATAATAGAAACGTAAAGACCCAAGCAATTTATGAGGCTTTTAAGGCACTTAAACGGTGCAAAACCGCGTTTCAATGTATCATTCTTTGAATGTAATAAAGATAAAATAATGACGTTTAAAATATTTACGATCACTTATCCTCGCGAGAAATGCTTTAACGTTACAAATGAATTTTTCTCGCGTTCAGTTATGTATCACATGTATTATATAAACGAGAAAACCAAGTTAAAATGTAAATTTACGTTATTTAACTTCTTATGACTAGAGTTTCTTTGCTTTTAAATGGCACAATATAATATTAACTTTTAGGAAATTTACTAATATTCTTTAAAACAGTTTTTCACTATGCTACAATGAAAAAATAAGGTGCAATTTACTTAATCACAAAATAATCTGTTGATCTTAAATTTTTAGAATCGTTAAGCTAATTTTAAGACAGTTTTTTTTACGATTAAATAATGTCATTAAAATATCTGTAAGCTATTATTTTATTATAGCACATCATGTACAGGGCCGCCGAAAGCGAGCCCGGGCCCAGGGAAAACAATGATTCCGGGCCTCATGACAAAAATAGTATTTTATATATTATATGTTTTAACATCGTGATATAATATCTTGAATAAATAATAATAGAGACGAGTTAATCCTTTCTATACTACAAATAAATTAGCCACCGTTATGACATATTTTCTGAAATCATATTTTATGCAAAATATTTTAATTAGGCATTAAAAATTATTAAAAATATCTACTCATAATATTTATTTGATAAATAGTCGTGTTTTTTTTGCTGCTCAGGTCAAAATCAATAAAATCGTGCGTTTTTATTAAGACTTTTTATAACAATATTATGAGTGAGCACATCTAAACCAAATTTTTGTCAATAGGAGAGCGCAAAACACAATTATTCCTCCTGAGAAGTGAAGCATTCACGTCAAAAGCAATAAAAACGTGCCGTCGTCGTCGCAGTGGGAACCAAACGTGGGTAAATCAGAGACTATTTTATTAATTATAAATTATTATCACGGCTTACAACCTATAGATGTCTTTGTGCACGACTCAGCTCGATTTATTTTAATTATTCATTCGTGAGATTAGGAAAATCTGGAAAAACCTAATTTGTGATGATCGTTCGGCATATTTTATCATATAATAATCACTAATACCTATCTCCCGAGCACGATTGAAATTTAAAAATACAGGTCATAGGATTTGAACCGCTTATATTAAAAAAATTATAAGAATATTAAGAATGAGAATCGAATTAAGCATATCTAAACCAAATTTTGACCAATAGGAGAGCGCAAAAAACAATTATCACTTCTCAGAAGTCAAAAATCCACGTCAAAAGCAATAAAATCGTGCCGTCGCAGTGGGAACGCTCGTTACCGAGCGTTCCCACTGCGACGGCGCCGACACGATTTTATTGCTTTTGACGTGAATTTTTGATTTCTGAGAAGTGATAATTGTTTTTGCGTCCTCCTATTGACCAAAATTTGGTTTGAATATATTTTGATCAGCCCTTTTATATTAGTAATCCATAGTAATATCAGTAAGGATAGCTATGATATTTTTAAAATATAATGTAATATTGAAATGTAGACTAACTATGGAGAAATATGTGAGATGCGATGTCTGTCTGTACATATTCTTCAGCTTCTTTTTCACTGAGAGATGAGTCGACTTAGTTTATGTTTTAACTTGACCTATTGAAAGTTCTTAAACTATAATTAATTTAAGAACTTTTTTAGGTCAGTTTTGGATTTGAACAGCAAATAGACGTTTTGCAATTATTAAATTGAGCTTCTATTCTTCTGAACCTATTAGTTAAATTATATTTTCGCTAGTAGAAATATATATATCTACTGATGAAAATGTATTTGGACTAGTGAAAATATAACTTAACTAAAAAATACACATGCTCTGTAACATTTTTACATCGGATGTAAATAAATATATATTACTAGTACTACATATAAAAAAGTTGAAATCATATAATATTACTATCACCTGTCAGATAATTTATATTTACACTGGTAAAAATATATATCTACTGGCTAAAATGTATTTTGATATGATTTTACTGAAATGATATATTTTAAAAAATATTTTCGCGATAGATTCGAGACGGTTTTTCTATATTTTCTTTTAGGAATAACCACATGAAACTAAATATATTATTTCTTTTTTTGCTGAATTAAGTCCAGTTGTCAAATTACCGATAATACAATCTATAAAAATATTAAAATTTATATAATTCAGCTGGTGCTGTTGTTGAATTTTCAGATCGAATACCTAAATTTATTGCTTCTAATTTACATTTGTTGAATATATCCTCTCATGTATAATATTTTTAAACGTTCAAAAAGCTATAAAGTCAGCAATAATTTGCAAACAAATTTTTACGCAAATGGAGCCACGTCAAAAAACTACAACCTGTCCCATTAAATAATAATGTTTATTGTGAAAGTACTAACTAGAAAGTGGGTGCTTTTGTAGGCAATGTTCCACTGCTTTTATTTCTTGTATGTATAAAAAGGGCTGAAGGAACTTATACCTGGAATACATCAATACATACATCTCAAACAAGTGTAGTTTAGTTCAGATTCATTATTTCGGTTTTTTCTTTTTTTATACATATATTCTTGCTATGATTTTTTCCAGAGTCGGGCCCCGGAAATTTTCCCCCCTCTCAGAAGGCCTGGTTGTATAATAATATAATTAAAATATTTTCGAAATTAATTTTGCATCAGATCTTCTAAAATTATTATATCTATGTTTATACACATCCACCGCAAACACTATGCCGTTCTAAATATACTACATACATACAATATGATATGTTTTGTTATGGAATATATTAGGTCATTAAGTATGGGTGATGGCCCAAACTAATCTTTACCCAAAATTTGCATAATTTCGATGACACGAAATTCCGCTCCGACGACACAAGGGATTATGCTCTTTCACCCGATACACGGCCGTCGCCACCTTTGAAGAGTTTCACCATCATAACATAACAGATTTGATTTTTCCGTTACAACCCTAAATTTCCCGTTTCCTATTCTCGTTCAATAACCTACTGCTATTCCATAAAACACACATTTTCCACTTTTGGGATGGAAAGTTGAGAAATGATTTTTCACTGTGTGACTAATCCGACTGCAAAACAAACAAAGGGTTTGGACCCTTGTTTGTTTTGTCTCGGCGTGTATGGTACGGATTACGACTTGTTTAATATATGCTCTCTGGCGCCGTTTGTGTTGAACGAAATTGAGATAATGTCAATGAATGAACTGCGTGATTGGCTAACAACTTTGTTATTACAATAAAACTCAGTGCAGCTACATATGGTCGTTAGTTACCATAAGAAAGAGACTATTTAAAATATTTTCTATTGATAAACTGACATGTCAAGGGAGAAAAATAACGTATTGTTTATATTCTTAAGACCTTGGTAGAATTAAAGTTGCAACGCAACCATTTTAAGTCATACAAAGATGTCGATCGTATAACTAAAACTTTTACTGCTTTGTTTCGGTACATCATGTTATACATTAACAGTAAGTTAATAAAACTTAAAACTACACCTCTGGCTCTATTGTAAAGTAACTTCTCTACATCTATATCAGAACGTGGGTGTTACTTTCAAGTTTGTTAATTAACGAGCTCCTTTAAAACAATCGATAATAAAAATACATGTTAAAAAGGTTATACACGAATATTGCCATAATATATTTAAATATATTTTAATAAAAAATCATATTTAGAACGCCGGCCGAGGAAGCCTACTATCGACTATCGGCGGTCGGTGGCGTGTTCTGTTTCTTGTGAGAGCGATGGGGTATTTCGAATTATATTTTCGTGTCCATATCACGTCGGTAGGTCACCACTTTCAGCGCACGTCCTCCAGGGGAGCGCTGTCGTAGTGGAAGCCAGAAATAATACGACATTTCGACTTGGCGACTGGTTAATGACAATCATTTATTAATGAGCAACACGTGTAAAATATTAATTACATTTAATTAATTTGTAACATGTGTCTGCTATGCGAATTTAATTAATAAAATATTATGCAGTTAACTTGTCGGTTCCGACATACCCATAAATAAAAGTTAGAAGCAACGATATCTATTGAATTTAAAGGCCAAAATTTAAATTGTTTTATTATAATATATTTTTAAAAATATATTATATAACAATATATTTTTAATTTTGGCTCAAAATCTTGTGATACTTGCTCTTATGCATATAAAAAAACATAAATAAAGAGATGACTGATCGCTCATAAATTTATTTGCGAATGTTTAAATTATATGTTACCATGTGAACATTGACTGTGAAAAAGCACTTATCAAACATACGCGTTAAAAGCGCAATAAAATAAAATGCAATTAACTTTTACAAGTCCATGTGTACGTGACAATTAATGGATAAGCATTACCATATGCATCATCATATTTAAATATCTAGTTGATAGTATTTTTTATTATGAATAATTTATTCATTTTTAAAGTATTTTTCTTTACAAAATATAAAATATTTACATATTATATATTTTGTATTGTTTATTTTATTTTGCCTGTGTAAATCATGCTGAAAAAATAATTTGTTTTAGATTTTAGATGTAGCTCACACGCTCACCATTATTTTCACGTCAAAAAGGGTTCAGGTCAAAGGGCAATTTTTGCATAATCGAGGGTCATTTTTGGTTTGAAATAGGTTGCATGCTTTAAAATATGTTCTGAATTTCCGTGTTTCTGTTTGTATTATACATATGTTGCAGTATCCGTCAATGACATCTGTTACACTGACGCAAGTAGGATTCTGATGGGAGGGTATCTAGTTATCTCCCGGTAACAACTACCCCTAACACTTTATACATACGTACACAATACAGGGCTGTTTTGGATAAAGTGTGAACTGTACCGTGACTTCCGGTGATTATGATGATTTTAAGGGGTAGCTTATGAAACTTAATTAATAGCAAGATTATTGTAGTGAAGTAAAAATAAAATATTATTTTATCAGAATAAAAATTTGGAAAACACTATAATGACGCCATAATATATAGTAATTAAGCACGTTTTTAATTGTTTTGTTAGCTTGATAATATATTAAAGAAGCTTTCACTAGATTTTATTTTAATAAAATAAAAATATCCCAACCTGTGGTGTCATAAGAACTATAACATAAGTAATAGTCGACCACGTGACGTTTATCTTTTTATAAATTTACTTTGATGTAATTCTCAGAAAAAAATGGGATATCAAATGTATAATTTATGCAAATATACATAAAAATGCAGGTTCTAGTGTCGAAAGCGTCACAGAGCCCTTCAGTACTGAAAATAGAATCGCCCTAATCTCTGGTTCAGTAATCAGCTGAGTCGAACTGACAAGTCTTTTAAGAATTAGTTTATGTTGTTAGTGCGAGAATAACTGGTCGAGTAATGTGTGATCAATTGACCAAGTGTTACATTTTTTATACTACTCTTTTGAAAGAGTTTGGACGATAAAATAAGAGAGAAAGCTAATTTATGACCAATCACGTTATTGTTTAGCTCTCCCTTTAGGAACAAACGTTTGAAAAACAATTGTATTTTGTATATCAAGATTATTTTAAATTATTCATTCAATATAAAAAATATCATATTTTTTGATACGACGACCTGATAAAATTTGGATGCATAGAAAGATAACTTAAAATTTCTGTATTTCCATATATAAAACCTCCGAAAACACACGTATGTATTATAGATATGAATATGTATGTATTTGTACCTAATAATATCAAAATGTGTTAATAATACAAAGGACGTAGAGTAAATGTGGGTTCAAAACCTTTTCAACCACACACCAGGACCATATCAATTATCATTATTTACACAATGGATTATTTCACGGCTCGCTTCAAACCCCTTTGATTTTTTTTCTAAAATTGATTTATTTTTACAGTGAGCGAGCCTTTGTCCTCTTTATCAAAGCTTATGTGTGCTGCCCACAGCATGTTTCAGAGTTAGTTGAAAAAGTCGTCGTTTTTGTTGATAAATTCCAGTACATTTTATAATATACATACGTATTTTTGTGTTTAGATGAATAAACAAGTATTTTTAAATATTTTTATAAAATAAAAATATTTACAGAACACCATTTCTTTACAATACAGTAGTAGTATGAAGTGTGTTTTTTTTTGATAAAAGATTTAATAGTTAATAGTATGTTCACTACTTCATAAGAGAGAATGAATATGGTCGGTTTGTTCGTACTGTTTATCCTGTTTTTGGCTTATATACAAGGATAATGTTTACCATCCAAGTTTGTTTACTCGAGACGTGACCTAAACGCATGATAAGATTCTTAATTGTATATTATATTTATTTTTCATATTAAAATCAAGGTGGTCTTGGTTCTAAAGTCACATAAAAGTCGCAATTTATGTTATTGTTGCTAAAATATTTAATATATGAGTCGTTATAAAGCATTTTATTTTTTTATAATTATAAATTAATATTATTGTTCAACTATTTTTAGTCTACATGTAGTATGGGTAATTATTTTATATACTTGTAGCCTTATCTGCGTCTAAAAAATCTAGTCGTCTCGTAGCTGGACCAAGGTTGACACAAAGAGAGAATCGGCTGCTTTCTTGCTCATCTTATTCTTTGTCAATCATAGCTCTATAGATAATAATTTAAATTAGCTCCTAACGATGTCATATGAAAGTTCTTAGTGGTTTTCTTTCTAACCAATTATGAATTAATTTATTTCCGTCTGCTTTTTTAATATTGACTATTAGTCATTACGCTGCGGCTAATATTTTGCACGTCATTGCACTTTACTAATATATGGTAAGCACCTATTGATGCCATATTTTTAATATTACAGCTTAATAAGCTATAGTGATTTTCAGCCTTAAATTAAATGAAGAAATATATATTATATGGGTCAAACGTTCATAGCATCTTTAGGTGCGCAATGCGTACTGATAAGTGTATTGATAGCGTGTATAGACGGCATTCGCAAGGGTGAGAAGGATATTTAAAAATCTCACCTTTTTGTTAAAGGTATATAATAGCACTTGTATTTGTTAATGCCCCCAATGGACATTGGTAATGAATATAGCTAAACTCTCGGAAACTATTATCGTCACGTGCGAAAGCAAAGTCGGTGGATTGTAAAGATCGACTAATGACATTTTGTTTATTGCGTTTTTAACGCTTATTGCGCCATTTTTTTTTGGGACCCAGAATACCAGTTTTTACCGTTGCAATCAACACAATATGTAAAAAAATATAGCTACTAAAAAAAATATAATGTTGCGATTGTCATTGGATCTGTAATCTAGAATATACAAAAGTACATTTTTTCAATTATTATAAATGTGAAAGACAGACTTAAAAATTTATAAAAACATATCTGTCTCATTAATTTTGGCGATACCTAAGCATATCATAAACATGATACTTATGGTTCGAAAAGCTTTATGATCTGCATTTATTGAAGTGTGTCGATATGCCAGGATGATCAGAGTATCTATTTAGAAGACACTCGCAATGAAGTAGCTCTTAGAAAATTAAAACTTTGATGATGATGATAATATAATTATTCAAAATATAGAAAATCTTGAATGTATAGTTTAATTTTAAAACTATGAATTTTTTTTAAATGCACTAGAACGGTTAATCAGATTAGATACAAGATGACTTTCAAATGTATTTCAATTTCTTAGGCTTTGCTGCCAAAGCTTTAAAACATTTACCTAATAGTATCATAAGTAGTATCAGTTACATAATTTAAATGTAATGTAAAATAAAAAATAAATAAATCACCTTTTTTATTATCAATACATTACAAACGATTATTGTTGTAAAAATATCATTATTTGTATTTTTCGGATTGTTGAACAAAATTTAATTACATCCATTGTCGTTTGTGTAGTCTAGCAATAAAACAATTGTCACTCTTCATCTTGTGCGACACACTGAAACTCTTGCCAACAAAATGTTTATTACATTTTATTCGCTTATTCTGAACAGTATTTAATCGGGCTAGGTTGATCCTGTCCATCCTGGCGATTCGGACGTGCTGTCTGAGTTTGATTCTTAATTTCATCTCACTCGTGATGATCCTACACCATTTTTCGCTTAAAAGAGAAGCTGTATATAAACAAGCCACCGTCGAACACCTGTAAACAAAAATTATATTAGGAGTAAATACAAAATAATATAAAGCACAATCAAATTGTGAGTATAAATTTGAATATAATAATACCTGAATATATCAACATTGTTGAATCCCATGAGGCAAAGCAGCGAAAATAAACTGTACATTTTGGTAGATTTAACTGTATATCACAAATAATATTAGATTAATATAACGTATAAACCGTAGTATTCCGTTGAATGGGAACGTAGCACGCCGAAATCGGTCGAATTATCAATTGAACGTAGCTCGCCGAAATAGTAAATTCAACATTTTTACTGGTTTGTATACAGATACACAATACTGCCGAGACTAGGGAATCTAATTTGCGATCCAATGAATGCCAGGATTAGTAAGCATAATCTTAATTGATTTTTAGACATGAAACATTCGAGTCCGTATCTGTACAAATAAATGAAAAATTTAAAAGCATTTTAATCATTTGGTATTGATTTAACTGCTCTTTTAATAAATATTTATATAATCATAGTTTTAATTTTATTTTATTTCTTAAAAACTAGCTTTTAATGTTTAAAAATTTAAGGCATAGTCAAATAAAAAGAATTATTAAATATAATTTACTGCGAACCTTTCACACACTTAAATCCTTTTTCATACACTATTGATTGCCTAAATCAACTTTAACCAAAGGGCTTTGTCTACAGGATAGTTGGGATAGATAGATATACATAGAAGGGGCGTTGAACAAAAAAATGGAAAACTTTGCCAGCAGGTGAAATTAATTCAGCAAAAAACATCGTATATAGTCAGGTGTTCAGGATTCGATATATCTAAATATAAATTAAATTTTCGGTAATTTACAACTACCAAATGTAGTTGCAGATTTTCAGCAGTAGCAACGGTGCAATTTCATGATAATCGTCGGTTAATTGCGTCATTTGCACTACTGCTCTTATAAGCACGTCCTAATAACGATTACACGGTCAGTGAATATAGGCCAGTGTGTAATTAATTATTTGCAACACGTCAAATCTTGAACAATCCAGGGTGAGTACAACTCTCTGCCTGTTATGCAAATATACAAAACAGGGGTACGGCAATATTATGCCACCGCATTGGCATTTACCTTTATTTGTAATTTAAAGCAAGCCCGAAATAATTTTGATAATCAAATGTTAAAAATATATTTGCGCCATTTAGTGTATATGTATTTGATACTAGATAATCATCCTTCGATAATTTATAGTGTCTTATATTTTTTTTATTTACACAGCATAGTAAGAATGTATGTTTAAATACGAATGTATATGAATAGTTATTGGTTTATATAAAGGCATCATAAAAGTTTGTTTCGTGATACATGAAAAAAGAGAGGTTAAATTAAGTATATATTACGTAGCTATTACAGGCTTTTAATTTAATCGGTGTGCCTAAAATAAATCGAGAGTTCAATATTTATCGAAATCTATCCGTCTACGCCAAGGTAATGGAGTTTTCCTATTGAATTTTCCCGATTGCATCCGCGTGAATAATTAGCGCACAGTGTAAATCTTGGTCGCACTGCGAATTACCCCAACAGAATTTCGCATCAAAGTACAAAGGACCAACTCCTAGAGCGTTTAAAACCTGCACGAGTAATTCTATAGTGTCTCATGTTTAATTAATACGAACGGGTTCACGACGAGACCGCTCCTCTCAAACATTTACAACAGCTCACTATGGCGAAAGTCAATGTTTGATTTCGGACGAAATTATTTCTTCCAATGGCCGCTGTTTGAGCCGAAACGATGTGTCAACATGGCCGAAATGGCGCTACGAAATGGTTCCGAGAATGTGAGATTGTTAAGTGTTAAAAGGTACTGCGTACACATACTTTATCCTTGAGGATCTAGTGAATGTATTCCTAGAAAAATTGAATGGCTTTGAACTGGTTTATACTTCATCTGGATATTATATCTCAACAAATAAATTATAAATCCCTGATATTCACAGCTGACTAGCATTAACGTTCTATACTCATTTTCATAAAGCTGTAGAGCTGCTTCGCATTATATTACAATGGAATTTTTTAAACAAAATTAAAGCTTTTTAGTAACCAGAATAGTACCTATACTATTATAAATAACACAATATATTACCATAATATAAGAAATGCATGTATTATAATAAGATACTGCGGACTGAATGACTTTAAACCCTTTATTGATTTATTGAATAATTTACTTTTGGGTATGCGCGGTTGGGTTAATGTAAAATCGGCCTTCTCGGCCTTGTATGAGGAGCTATATTGTGCAATCGATCAGTAGTTTACTCGCAAGTGCCTAGACGTGCTAGATGGTTTTCTGTTGAGATAATTGTATTGATAAAAATAAATCACACCTTCCATAAATTGGAACATCCGTCTGCTCTTAAGGAATTTCGGTCATTAAGAGCGCGTGTCAAGCTTCTGATGATTTTCTACCATCGCAATTATTAAAAAAGTTGCCAAAATCAAATTAGTAATGATCCCAAAGCATTCTAAAAAAGCATTAATACTAAGCGCGCTGCTCTGTCGAGGCCGAAAGTATTGAACTTCTATGAAAAACTTTCACAAAATATTGCTGACGGTTTCGCGCAATATTTCCGTTCTGTTTTCAAAAAATGTTTTTGGCCGCTTCCTTTCTTTTGTATTTAGTCTTCAGGATCGTCAGGAAAACTTAACGCTTAGAACTTAAATACGGCTTTGAAATGTTGGAAACAAAGGCGTTCTTCTGGGTCTAATTTTGTTCCCAATGTCATTTTGAAGAAAACGTACTTTTACTTTGATTCTCGAAACTTTAGCATTTCCTGATATTTGTACTGTGTCCTGAGAGTGCTGTCGATAAGACCATTCTTGAGGAGAATCACGATCGCGTCCTCTTCTGATGCCTATTAGAGCCAGAACGTCCGCACTTTAGGGGGCGTAGCCCTAGGGGGGGTTGACCTCGCGGCTAATGAAACTCTTGTATGAATCTAGATGGATTTTTATTAAGTGATATTTACATGTGACAAATGGACGATTACGGGGTGACGTTTCTCGCGACTGCGGTGAAGGTGGCGCAGATGGTGATGCCGGTAGATGATTCTCAGGGTTCTTGTGGCTGCGTGCGGCGAGTGTCAGGTGTGACTCTTCGAGCAACTGATGGTTCGGGAGTTCCGGAATTGATCATCTGGTCTGTCGGTGAGGGCGCGTGGCTGGTTCCTCCGGATGGCTGCTGGTAGATATTGGCTCTCTGGTCGTCTGCGTCGCTGGCTCTGCTGTCAGGGCCGTCTCTTGTCTGGTGCCTCAGCCGTCTGCCTCAAGTGCCGTGGACCGTCTACCTCTCCTCATCGGAGTCCGGGCTTATATCCTTTGGGGGGATGCACGCTAGCCGGCCAATCGCGATTGTGCATCGATCTCCTAGCCAATCGCTGCAGTCGCTTCTTGAAACTCGAGAAATCTGATGTTGCATTTTCGAAAGCAACTTTTTTGCTTGTCCAGACTTTCGAATTCTTCGGAAAGGTTTTGTGATGTGGTGATTTATTGCGTCGTCCGTACCGTTTTGTCACAAAAAGGATTCTCTTAACGACTCGTATTGTGTGGTCAAAATAAATCCCTTTTGTGCCATGATATTTGTCTCGTTGTTAATGAATGAACGTTTTTGGTCACGGGTCAGCAACAATAAGACAATTACCCTTTTAAATCTGGACCGATTTGTGTGGTCGCCACAGCATTATCCGACACATCTATCGCTGTCGCCATCCGGCTCTTTAATAAGCTAGCTTTGCATGTTGCTCTATTTAATGTAAAGTAACTATTTTTAGAATTAAACCAAAATATTTTAACTTAATCATATTTTTACAACGTCAATAACATACACGTGAAAATCTAATAACGACTGCATTCGACGTAATGGAGTAGCTGTGAAAATATCCAACGTAATAAAACTAGGGGCGCAAAAAGCGGCCAAAATATTTTTAACAGTTTTATGCAACGTCACGGTAAAAGCCAACAAACAACGCGCAAGCAAATCCCGCGAATCCCTAAAACAACCTTCGCCATTTGGTTTGCAAATAATTTTCAGGCAGGCGGATACATTTTCGGGTTCGGAAAAGCTACGTATGCTAGCTACGAACGTATTCATCAATCACTCGTTTCGTATTTCTGTCAATTTTGCAAAATAAATAAAGGAACGAAAAAACACACCAAAGCATAACTGCCGAACTAATGTACAATACAAATATGGCAATTAAACAATGATTGAAGCATTCCAAATTCAAAAGAAAATGGTATTTTTTCTTCTGCTAATACCGGTATTAGCGAAAGAAAAAATAATAATAATAATAATGTCATGATACAACAAACACTTTGTTAAATAACGTAAGGAGTGAAAGCCTTATGTTTAGAATCTCTTTCAAAATTTTGGGTTTCACCTCGGTGCCTTTTTAGATGAAAAGATTATATTTTATTTTCATTCTGATCGCACTAGATTTAACTTTTGGATACTTTTTTAGTAGTGTTAAGACCATCATACTTTCTAAATGTGTTAGATAATGATCCTACTGAAGCCTAAATCTTCCAACGAGATGTCATCATACAGACTCATTAGTCTGTATGCTTTCGTCTCGTTTGTTTGAGAGAGTATTCCTGACACAAAATGTGTTTCCATATAATCAGTTTATTGATAGTATAGCTAACAATATAAATTTTTTTCTTAAAAAAATTATACTGTTATGTGGTCTTTCTGGACAGACATCAAGCCTTCGACCATATCTGACATACATATATTATGTATGTTTAATTATACATAAACTTGATCACTTTCCTCAGCTTTTTGCTTATCATCATGGAAAGCACATCAACAATCTCTGAGAATACGAACTATAAATTAAAATTATGTTAAAAAAACGCTTTAACAATGTATGGAAAGATAAAAGTATCTCGACACGACAATTTGTTTCGTAAGTAGTATAGCCTTCCCTATATGTTTTATACCTCGTAAACATAGAACATAAAGGCTGCAGATCTAAAGAGATTGGGCGCCTTCGAAATGTGGTGTTGGTGACGGATGTAATGAATACCATGGATAGACAGCCGCATAAACGTTTCCATCGTAAAGGAAACAGCAATAGAGGATAGACTTTCAATCATATGTATACAGCAGTTTCTTGTAGACGTTGTTGTGAGTAGCAATACGTAGTGGGGAAAAAATAGTAACCATATAAAGACGGCAACTACAGATATGATGGATGGTCCAAAGTATAATGCGAATGCATCGACTATAAATAGCATAATTAAATCTAATTATGTCTGTCGATCTAAATCAAAATTTTCACAGTTACCCTGTAGGTCCCTGCTTATAATATGACCCCCCTACCCCACAAAAATTAATATTTATTTAATATAAGCCCAGCATAACAATTATTAAGTAAGTAGTAAGACACCAGACTGTAATTAATTCATTGATATATATTTGTATTAAATATAAGCTATTGTTATAGCATACAAATAATACATCTCACTTTGCACGACCTAGTTCGATTTTATTTTTATTATTTATCACAGCATGCCTCCATGAGATTATGAAAATCTGGGAAAAGCCAATCTGTGATAATCGATCGGAGTCATATTTATATAATAATCATAAATTTTGATCCCCAGATATGATAGAAAATGAGAAACATTAGTATCTATACGGAATTCGAGCCCGGGTCTTTTAAGTATTATTCGCCAATTATTCCACTGGTCTATGGTCATCTCACCAAACCCCAAATAATTCCATTCTAAATTTAGCCATGCTATTTAAAAATAAAAATATAGTTTCCTCAACTCCCACTACCCTCTTTCTGTTTTCACACGTCCACATTATTACTCTCTAAACTAGATGTGCCAAACTATTTTGAATTTCTGGACCGCATCGCTTAACAAAAATTGTCATGGGCTACATATAAAATTCATTATTTACTTTTAACTACAATGCAACCCATATATATTAAGCAAAATCTGGCTAGTGTTATTTTTAACTTGTTTGTCCATCAGTGGATCTGAAAAAGCCAGTACTTCGGTAATATAAAATTCATTATAGTGTAGTTGTATTTGTAAAATCAGCGCTTTCATCCAATGCTAAGGAATAATAAAAATAGCACATGAAACTCTATATAAGTTTTATTACAAAAATTTCTGCTATGCTTTAAAGATATTTTTTTAATACTTTATTTTAAATTCAGTATACAGAGTTTATTTGAATAATCAGTTTTATAAATAGTTGTTCAGACGTAATATTTTTTTATACGGCATATTTCTTGCAAAGCCTTGAATTTTAATTGCAATTAAACATGGCGCTTTATTTTTTTCAACAAAAAATCATTTTTTATAAAACAAACTCTTTTCGTATAAGTTTTATTTTTTATTTTAGCAGTTTTATAATGAGATAATGTAGAAGCTATGCTTAAATTATAATGAACGATCTTAAAATTTATTTTTAATTTTATTTTAACGATATTGCTACGTGAACCACGTGAACGGATGTTGTACCATTCTAGATCCCTGTTATAAACTTTGGTTAACGTAGTTATAATCTGAGCAAAGTCCTGCTCATAAGTTAGACTTTTTTTATAAAGGAAATGTATTTAAAATATATAAGTTGCAAACGCATGTGAGCAAACAAATATGTATTTATTATTTACCGTTTGTATGTAAAAATAACAAAAATGGCTCTGTTAAAGTAATCAATATTATAAGTTTATTTATACTGGAAACATTTTCTAATCCTAAAAAAATTATTGCAGTATTATAAAAGTTATTTCAATTATGTTTCTCGTTTAAAAATCATTAGCATGATAAAATGTAATAAGCACACAATAATAATATGCCACATAGATAAATAATATTTTATCTTATTCATGTAAATAAGTATAGTATAATATTAAATTTATTGTAAATAGCTTATGCTATATACCTACATATTAACGCATAAAATAAAATATTAAAAAAATTGTAAAGCACTTTATCAATAAAGGGCAGTCATTTTGATTTATTATCATTTTATATGCGCTCATATTTTTTATGCTCCAAATTATTGATATTTTTCATTATGCATGCATCATAAATAATAGCAATAAAAATTCAATAATAAAAAAAAACATTAAAATAACGATACCAGTCAAAAGGGTGTGCTAAAAAAATATGTATTATCTTAATAAAAACAATGTCATCATATGATATTTTGCTACAAAGTAACATAAAACAAACTGAATACTTAATATAACCGTATGAGTATGGTTTTCAGAGATGTATTAAATAATAAGATATTCTCTTTAAGGTAAAGTACCTTATTATTAGAGAATTTTCAATACTTAATATGTGCGACTTAGCTGGATTATAATTAATCATCACAATATTAATCCGTGTGATAAGGAAAATTTAGGTAAGCCTAATCTGTGATGATTGATTGGAATTATTATAATATATTAATCACAAATTCCGATCTCCCATAAATGATAGCAATAAAAATATGGGATTCGAAACCAGGTCTTTCGGGTAAATAGTCACCGACTTATGCCACTCGTCTATTGTGCTGGATAAAATTTGTTTATTTGTCCGTACAAATAGAGACTTTTCCCTAGTGTCCAAATTTCACCTGAATTAAATTTGTCCGGACTTACGCGTTTTATTTTTTACTTCTACTTAGCTATTTGGTAATGACATACGTTCGTAGTACGGTTGGTTTTATAAAAATGTATTCTTTATCTCGTTCCATCAGCAGTATCACTCTCTATTTACAATTTACATATGTCTGAAGATTATTAATTATCTTTTTGAAAATATGCGCCCATCATATTACTAAAGAAAGAGTATTCTTAAATTATAACAAGACAAGATTGACGGTAGAAGCATTGTGGAATTAGAATGAAAAAACTTGCTGCAATTGATACACATATATTAAATGTAGTATGTAGATAGGTATATATAATATAATTATATCTTCTATAAACTTTGGACAAAATAAAATCATTCTAATTTCACATTACTTCTATTATTAATCTTGTCTTGCTATAATTTTAAAATACTCTTTTTTCAGTGATATGATGGATGGTCCAAATTTAAAATTCTAGAGCCTAACATTACCAAAGCACTCAAGTTTCATATATTAAGATTTTTTTGCTTTTGAACGTCGAAAATGTTTTTTTCCCGGCCAGTAATGATTTTATGAGGTTGTTACACGAACGAAGATAAATCAAAACTAATCTGGAGTTCGATATAGAGTATTCTTTTTAAGGTGACGAAAAACTGTTTTATAACAAGATACGACTAATTACACAAAAATATTGTTTTAAATGTTAAATCACGACGTATGTATGTAAACAAATCATCTTTTTTTAAAAATCTCTTTTAACTATTAGTTATTTCTTTTAATGCGTGACTTTTTTGAGAACGGTCCTATCTACAAATATTCGCTTTGTATAAAAATGCAAAAACGGATTTTTGTAAATCTTGCCCGATAAAAAAGTAACATATTCACGTATTTTACCCCATACCTTGCATATTTTCATCGAGAACATACACACATTCAGTGCTGACGTGGCTGTGACGTCATATCACGATTTAGATATCCATTTGCTTGATGTTTCTTTTATAAATCAAGCGTTTTGGGGTGGAAAAATGTCACATTTTGCTTGCGTGTCGATTATCGGCAAACATAAAGCGAGGGGTTGTTTGCCGGATTCGGCAAACTAACTAAATTCTGTATAATGAAGCCTCCCCGAGTCTGGCGAATTAATTTATACATTGTGTCCGACTCGTTAGTTTCGAAAGTGTTCTAACTAGTTGGTGAAATTGTTGGTTAGTTTGAGATATTTGCCCGAAAACGACGCTATCGATTATTAACTAATGTATGATTGAAAGCATATTTCGTACGTGCTATCCAATATTGCATAGAAGCTGGCATATGGTGTTAACTGGAGCAAATACGGTAAACTTAACACTTCACAATTTAATTTTTAATAAAAGTAATCGATAGAGAATAGAACTTTATACTTTAAAACAATAAAGTTTAGCATAAACAATGAAACTCTCAAATTATTCAAACACAATAGACGCTGGTTGGCCAGACAAATTATCTCAGAATTGATTAGAGACCCAGAATCGATTAAATCGCAATGATTAACGTGATTATGTAATTTAACTTTTATATGTAAGTAAGCGATCTCTCTAACTATTTATATATTTACTCTGAAATGTTTTTATTTATTTGTTAACAGCGATAGCTATTTCTGACAACCCAGATTGATAATTGTTATTGATTATCATTATTATATTGAATCCGTACGTTTCGATCTTATAAATTACACTTTGCTGAACACATCGTGTATGAGTGTTTATTTGCCACAGGCTTACCCTAACTAGTCACTCATAGATGATTGATGGCTTCAGAAATGCATCAATTATCTTACTGTGACTAATGATCATATAATGCGTTGACAATATTAAGTATAGGTTTAATAGATGTTATTTTTTATTGCATGATCATATTCTTTAAACCTCAAAAAGCATCATAGTAAAAAGTTAGTTCCGGAATACACTTCTATATTTCAACAGTTTGTAAATAAATATAATTTTGCTGCTAGCCATTTTGGTTTATTTTATTTTAAAGATTTTTTTTAAGAAACACTCATATAATTACTTAGTAGAAAGCGACAATCGAACAAAGGTGCTTTACCAAACGGTTCGTTGACAATTGCTCCTACGACAATAGCTCTCAGGACAATTGCACTCAGGGACTATTGCTCTCTATTAATTACATTTTAAAAATATAAAATGAAAATAAAATCACTGTTAAGTTGGAAGTAAAAGAACCAAGATTTTAAAGTCATATATCTATAAATTATGTATTTTATACAGAATCAATCAATATTATCTTCACACATCAGATATAATATGTTATCATTAATAACTTGTTCGTTAATCTTATGCATAATTGTAGATGATGCAATTCAAAGAGCTGTTTTTAATATAATGCAATTTCTATTTTTGGTTTTTATTGACACCATTTTCGAGAATGTTTGTTCACAAAGATAGGTTGTTTGGTATGTCAGCAATATTTTAATAGCTCTGACACTCAATTCCGTATATTCTTCATATTCACCCATTTTGATTAAAAAACATTACGATAATTCAATAAATCCTTTTCCTGAGATACTTCGTTGTCTCACTTGTTCGTGAAGCGGTGATGCTCGTTTCAAGGTTAATCGTCTGGATCACATCCAGCTATAAATATTAACATTTCGCACAAAATAGATAAAAAATAATATATAATATCACAATAGCTGGTTGTCAATTCCTAAAATACGATTGTATTAGTTTAGTGTGCGTGTTTTTTGGATAAAAAGTGGACGCTGTGGCGCACGCTGAGTTACAGTTTGGTGTTTCACGATTGTGTTTATCGCGTTTAGATTCGCAGCAGATTACCAATAAATAAAAAGGCTGTGAGACTGTGAGAAATAATAAAAAAAATATTTGCTTAAAATAGCAGTACGATGCATATTCAGTGCCGCGTAAAATGTCATAAGATATGTGTAGATCTCACGGAGTAGTTTTGATGTAGCGTGGACTGCATACACTGGGCTGATGCAAGCAAAAACAAGAATGATATGGTCGTCTCAAGTGGCGAAGGTGAACTTGAGTTGAACACCAAGCTTTCGTCTGTCTCTTTATATTAAATCCTGAATAAATATGCTATGATAATAATAGACATTTTATTCAACAATATAGGTTCTAAAACCCTAATTCGTTGTTTCCTGTCTCTATTTTCACAAAATAACGGTATTAGACGCATAAAACCTATCTTAAGAGGCAATTATCTGCAGCGATCTTTTCTACGAAACACATATACCGTTTAAGGCGAAATGTTTTATGCGCCGGCTCATGCCTCGGAACATCTTACGGCAGTTATCTTGTATTTACATATTCGTCTCACTTCCACTATGATTACGCCTTTTATAAATTTGTGTGCGCAATTGCACTTTTTTCGAGTATTTCATGCAATAATTACTTCAGCTAGTTCCTTGCGACTCCTTATGTCTATGCATTATTAAGTTATTCTATTTACGTGGAACTTTGGGAGAGACGGTCTTTCGCATATGTTTGATTGCCTAAAATTATCAGTAGAATTTAGACTCTGATACAGACAATTAGGAAGATGCAGCTGTTTAATCAGGCTGATAACGCAATTCAAATTCATCTAAGCTCTTTTATAATTGGAAAAAGTATTTAGCTTACTTAAAATTGTTCAAATTCACTTTTCAATGATTTACTTTTAAGTTATATGTACAATATATATGTATATGATAATATTTGTCTACAAACTAATTTATAATCTTCTTATTTATAATTTGAGTGCTTATACTAAACATAGAAAAATCAAGTATTTATTTATATACGAAAGACATGTTTTTTCACTTTCTGTATATCGTAACATAACTTATCATTAAAACAGAATCTTAATTAATGATACTAAATATTTGGCGTTCTTATTTGGATTCGGGTAATTTTACAGCTATGTAAAAATAAAAGAGAGCTAGATAAAACAAATTGGTACATAAAAGTACATATTATAATTCCATCTCAGATTTAATTTGTTTTAGTAGATAGTTCCAGTTGATGAAACTTCAATTTCTCTTGGGCCATTCGGGAAAAATGGATCGTTTCGGAATAGGCAATTAATTTCGGAACACTATTTTATTATAAGGTGTCTGGGCGCGCGTCCAAATCCGCCCACGGGCTTTTGCCATAAGCCGATGAAAACCCACCATTATACGTCATATTGTGTCCCGACCTACTACCCATCCATTACAGGTGAGCTCAATTCTCTTCTCGTTCATTTATAATACAAGCTAAATTTGTCAGGAGACGTATTCCCTTTTTCTCTCTCCTATGTTTTCACGAAAAGTAACGAGGCTCACTGACACACTAATACAATAATATAGTTGTATATGTTCAGGTTCGTATATTTTTTTAATAAAACACACTGCAGTGGCTGTGATGTTAATAAAAAAAATACACTTTTAGCGATAATTATGTATTGATCTAGCTGTTTATTTTTATATAAGGCAAAGCTATTTAATTACAAATTGCGCAAAAACTTTTGAGTCACATAATTTGTATAAATACTATAAATACCTGATTTTCTTGTAATCTTGTGTCTGCATCTGTAGAATCCAATCACTTCTGAAGATCAGGTTCTGGATTTCAAACGTCATAGCTGGACCAGGGTTAACATCAAAAAGAAAGCGGCTGCTATCTCGGTCAATGCCTAACGAAGCTCTGCTTAGTGCGAAGTACTCCTGCTTGTCCCAAGTCGGGAGTACACTTGTTTCCGTTTATTGAGCTTTTAACACATATGCGACAAGTCCTTTTCTCGTGGTTAATGCGTCTTTGTAATAAGTGCTTTCGACCTGTTCATGTGCTCCACTTTAGTAGTATAAAATTCTAAATAATAATATTGAGCAAACGTATGAAACTGTGAAAATAAATGAGTCACCCCTTATCTGGTGCCTCTTTGACGAATATAATTATTTAAAAGCTAAAAAAAAGAATGAACATGAAAAAGTACAATTATCTGATATGTTATTCATCTGTCAGATAGAATCGATTTGTTTTCATTCAGGTGTTCGCAGAAATTGTGGTCTATGTATCAAGTTACTTTTATATGCAGGTGTGTACTGGCAAGAAATAACAATTTTATATTTCAGCCCTGCACATGTATTTAAATTATTAAAAAAGCACAAACGTGCCGTCCATCAGACAGTTCTGTTAGTACTTTCATTAATAATTATCGCCAGATACTTCCAATTTGAGACACGAGTTTTTATCTACTCGAAACAAATAGAGCTAACCCGAGCGCTAGACCAAGACTAAAAAAGCCGAAGTCTACACAGATACTTATTAAAATTACTGATGAAATTGTACATATAACAATTGCATAGAACAAACGGAGAGTAACTGTTAGTTAGACAATTGTTTTTTTAACTGTCTGTCTATGTCACAAGAACTTTACCCAAACGGTACACAGTAGCGACGTGATATTTGCACGTGTCATTTTAGCTGCCATTTTTAGGGCAACTGTGCTATTTTTAACTTTTAGTTTGCAACTTTTAAGTTAAACAATAAAAGTTACGCTGGACCGTGATGTGCTACTGCAATACGTGCCAATTAAACCGCTGAAGAAACTGAACAACGACGTGCTAACGACCGATTAGATTCTACTGCAATACGTAAAGACTAAAAATATTGTATATATTCAAGTATTAAAGTAAATTTGAAAAAACAAGATGAATAAAATTTAATTTAATGAATAAATATTGAGTTTGGATCTATCCCGGGCGAAGCCGGGTAATAAAGCTAGTGTTTTTATAAAATTTCGTTGGAATAAAACAAAAAAAATACTCCGGTTTCAATTTAGCAAAAGCATTTTTTTTCGTTATTACATATTTACATATAAATGCATAGTAAACACAAAATATGTTTTGCACACAGCCTACATAAAAAATCTTTTAGCTTAAGATATTTATATAACAATCTCAATTCGTAGGAATTTTAGGACATAATCAATGTGAGTATTGATTTTTAGAACTCCTAAAAGTGTCTAAAGTTAAGATCATTAATACACACTAATTATCTACAAATTAGCACAGTGCTTTATAAAATAATAATGCCACCTCGTATATAATCTAACGATTGCGGTCGAATTAACGACACCTGCCTAGTTGGTTCCCAGACACTTGCGCGTGAATAAATGGAAATTTGAATTAGGTACGTGTGAAATGGTCTTAATTATTGTGGAGCCCTTCTGAATAATTTAAACAGAGACGGAATCAGCGTCAATATTATGACTAATTCCTCTACGTGCCATTGTCGCTTCCGAAATTCTACTTCTAAATCTAAAAAGGGGAAACTGATTTCGTATTGCGTAAACTTACAGAGCAAACTGTCGAGATTCGCTGTGCAAATTGGGAGACGGCTGAATATTTATAATGGGGAGATTTAAAATTTCTTATTAAAACCTACCCCGTCTGGAGCGAACGAACGAGGGCAAACGGTTCGTTTCGGTTTTCTGGTTTCGTTTATGTATTCAGGCGGCTGTAACTCACCGGTCTTATATCTCTATCTACTTTCCTATTCTTTTTTTATGATTGAAGCAAATCTCCGGAGATGAGCCGAGTGACCGGTATAATGAAAAGAAAATAAAAAAAGTTATACGGCATAAATATTGAAAGAAAACGAGAAAGTTAAACGATATAAATTTAATGGTCGATTATTCATAAAGTAACTGGAAAAGTTGGTTTGGCGTTTGACTTTTATCTAAAGTTTTGAAAACTGACTCCGGCGAATTTCAAAAATATTTGAAAACATAATATACGTATTAGAGACTGACCAAACTAGATTTTGGTAAGATGAGATTCAGCTCAAAACATATTAGTACGGCGAAAACCGAAACCTTTTATGAAATTTGTTCTAGTACAGAAAATCAATAGAAAGTCAGACATAAACATATATAGGCATACCGACTGTCAAATTCCGATCAGCTAATTCGAGAACTTTTCTTATGAGAAAATTTTCTCTAGCACTGTAACGTTATGTGATTAACACTCGCCGGACAGACGCGAACCGATTCTCGCTTGACAGCAAGAATCGGTTCGTCTCTAATATTTATATTAAATATATCAAGTCTGTAATATTTATATTAAATATTTCTAACAAATTTATTTCATTGAAATATTTAAATAAATGTTTATAACCCCTGCCATTAGAGTATCGTACCGAAACGCTTTTTGAGCGGCGCCATGTATGCATGTTTGCTGTATGTCAGTTTCAAATTTTATTTGCATGTTAGCTCAAAAACTACCCGACCGTTATCTCTTCGGACTAAATTATAAAATTAATATTTTTTGGTCAGAGCTTTTACGTTAATAGACATAAGCGTAGCATATGTTGTACAAATTTTTCATCATATACCATATTGATCAAGTAAATGATATCAACAAAATGCATGGTCTTGAAAAAAAGAAAGAAAAAAGCTGGAAGCGCAAATCTTCAGAAACATTACCATTTTTTTAATAAATGATTCCGAAAAGTTTAATTAAAATAGTAAAATATGCTTGTATAACTATATGTAATATAAATATTATTTGGGTTGTGCAACATTAAATGGCGACCACATTTACAATTTATTTTCTTCTAAGAACTACATACTAACAACCTTTAGGCTTATATTATATTTCGCTTCTCGTCTACTACATTGTAGGAATACGTTTGCCTGTAATTAATTAAAACACAAGATGCGATATTAAATTTTGTATAGTGAAACAATTCATTTTCAAAAGGTCCGTAAACTTGCCACGGCGACCGTCTGAGAACAAATTACGAAGAACCGCTAGGCCCCAGAATCTTTGTTCCTGTCTCCACCGAGGGGACTTAAAGTCAATTCGTGAAAACTTCTCCAACTTTGGCGTAGTTCCTTTGACATATTCCCCATCGATGCCTTTTACCGGGTAACGGATGGTGCAATTAATATAGCGCGATAATTTATTGTTAGGTTACTTTGGAAGAGCGTCTATTTGCAATTTACCTAATGAATTACAGTATTAAAATAATATTGAAGTCCAGTGCTTGAAATACATTAGCGCATTGTAAGTAGGAAATGTAAATTACTGATAACACTAAATGAAACTAAAATCAAATCATTAATAAGGCTCTAATTATTTTTAATAATTATTAGAGGATGACTTCACCGGCAGTTCTAATATATGAAAAAATGAATTGACTCGAAATTTATTAAATAATGTTAAAGATCTTGGGTAGGCAAGTTATTCGATAAGATGTGCCACATTTAGTCATTTTTTAATGTTAATTTTAAAGCCACTATAATTCTATATAATTATTTTCAGATATATTTAAAAACTAAATATGAATATTGTTTTTTTACTTACCAAAACAGAATAAGACTAATTCCTAGATGTTGAAGGCTTTACTCGAGTTTTTATTTGTACACAAAACTAGCTAGTAAGATGTTCTAAGAAGCTCAGCGATGTGGATATTAGTGAGAATAGCTAGACGATAAATAATTTTTTCAATAATTTAATAATTTAAAAAATTGTATTATTTTTTAATTTTACGTTAAACTTCGTTTATTTAGAGCCAGCCGCTCATTTGGGACAATGTGTCCCGATTAAGCGGAATCGAAACTGTAATTAATACGTAGAAAATAAATACAACTTAGTGTATTATTTATAGTCCTTCGAGCACCGGTTTGACAACTTTTCATATCAAGGTCGCACGAGAAAAGAACCCCACACATAGGATTTTTCCTTGAGGGAAAAAGTTAAACAACGGCTCACTTTGTAGTTTTTCAAACTTATTTTCAAAATCAATATAAATTGTCTGAAAGTTTTCTTCGTGTTGTTTTAATTTGCTATCTAAAATTTTAGTATCAGGAAAAGTTTAAAAAGTTTAGTTATTATTAATTTAAAAAATCTTTATTATTAATTTAAAAAATCTTTATTATTAATTTAAAAAACTAGTTATTATTTATTTAAAAAGGTTCTTAAATTTCCATGGTCAGATTTCTTTAAAACAAGCTTGCATTTATTTTTAAATTTTGTTCCTTCTTTAAAGTGCCAGTTTTAAATACTAGAGCTGAAAGAACATCAGATCTTTACCCAATTATGATTTGAAAAATTAGATATTTCTTTCTTACTATATAATCTATTAATTACAGATACTAACAAAAAATAATGTATAATTAAAAATCAACTATTTGTAAATTTACTAGAATTATTAAAAAATAGGTAACAAAAACAAAAATTTATTCATTGAATAGATGAAGAAAAATACATAAAATCTTTCAACGATTATTTTAATTTCTCGTAAAGGCTACTTAAGAGTATTTTTAACGATAAAGAAATACTATTTTTTATTAAGAAATAAAGTAGTCTTTTCTACGCTTCTTTAAAGTATATATTTTTAAGTTTAAGCCGTTTGAAGAACTCAATATGATCTGAATATGATATGAATGATATGATCTTTATTATTTACTACTTACATTTGTGAAATTAATTGTAAATTAGTAAGGTTTTATATTAATTAGTATAGTCAGAACAGGGTTACTCAGTTTCCAACAGCTCAGTCTCTGATGGGGGCGCAATAAGTTTTATAATGTAATAAGTTAATATCCGTCGACTTAAGATGATCTGATGTACGTCTAAATTTTATTTATTTTATTACGATACATTTTATATATATTTAATTCAAAATATTCGATATTGATATAAATCAGTCACGCAAAAGCGCGGTGTCTGGGTGGCACAGGCCCTCTGGTGATGCGGCGTCTGTGGATGGTAGTCACTGGAACGTACTCTAGCGTCGTTGATTTTTTAGAAGACGTAGTAGCGCAGATTTTATGTGTAAGCTGGACATATCACTTCAGTAGTATGCAATTCCAAGGACTGCGACACAATCTGTAATACTGTAGCAGACCCGACCGATCAAGGGCGGTGTCCCAGCTTCAAGCCATCTGCGGGAAGGCCGACCAGCTAAGGGCGGGGTATCTGCGGTGTGGCGACCGTGGCCATTTGACAAAATTGAAAGGTCCTTATAGATTAAACCTTGAAAAATTGAATGACTCATCGAAATGATAGACTTTTTAGTTATTACAACGATCAACTATATCTAAATAATAGATTTTCGATTTTTAGCTTACATCGTTGATCACTTATCAAATTAAAAATGGTGAAAATATACCAATTATATAAATTTAAATTTTAGAGAATGTAAAATAAATTCATATTTGCACATCCCGATTTTCTTTCAATGTTGAAAGTATGAAGCTTTATATATATATATATATATATATATATATATATATATATATATATATATATATATATATATATATATATATATATATATATATATATATATATATATATATATATATATATATATATATATATATATATATATATATATATATATATATATATATATATATATATATATATATATATATATATATATATATATATATATATATATATATATATATATATATATATATATATATATATATATATATATATATATATATATATATATATATATATATATATATATATATATATATATATATATATATATATATATATATATATATATATATATATATATATATATATATATATATATATATATATATATATATATATATATATATATATATATATATATATATATATATATATATATATATATATATATATATATATATATATATATATATATATATATATATATATATATATATATATATATATATATATATATATATATATATATATATATATATATATATATATATATATATATATATATATATATATATATATATATATATATATATATATATATATATATATATATATATATATATATATATATATATATATATATATATATATATATATATATATATATATATATATATATATATATGTATTCTTTACGCGGAGGCGCAGGTTACAACCGCCCAGGATAGCGATCGACGGCTTTGAAGTGCCCTTCAAGAGAGAAATCCGCTATCTGGGTGTCCAGATAGACGACAAGCTGCGCTTCGTCAGGCACGCCGAGGCGGCGGCGGCGAAGGCGGCGCGCGTAGCGGAGGACCTCGCCAGGCTGATGCCGAACATCGGAGGGCCGAGGCAAAACCGGCGACGACTGTATAACGAGGTCGTCCACTCGGTCCTCCTCTACGGCGCCCCGATCTGGGCGCAGGCCATGATCATAGAGAAAGCCAGACTCAGCCTCGCGAGGGTACAGAGAAGAAGCCTGCTGCGTGTAGCCTCCGCGTACAGGACCGTGTCCGAGGACGCCGTTCTCGCTCTATGCGGCACGCCGCCGTTGGATCTCCTCGCCTTGGAGAGACAGGCGATCTACAACGGCTGCGAGAAGGTGGCTGCCAGAGTTGCGACCGTGACGGAATGGCAGAGGAGATGGGACGCGTCCACCAAGGGCCGGTGGACGCACAGACTCATCGGCGATCTGTCGGCCTGGGTCGGCAGGAAGCACGGTGAGCTTTCGTACCACCTCACACAGGGAATGACCGGACACGGATGCTTCGGTATTTATTTGAAGAGGATCGGCAAAGTGGCGAGTGCCGAGTGCCTCCATTGCAACGCCGGAGAAGACGACGACGCTGAGCACACACTCTTCGGATGCTCGGCGTGGGCAGCGGACAGGATCGCGCTAGAAAGGATCATAGGAAGGTCTGCCACAGTAGACACTATGGTCCAATCTATGTTATTGAACCGAAGCTGCTACGAGGCATGGACGAACTTCGTGTCGGCCGTGATGCGGGAAAAAAAAGAGCTGAAAGACAGTTCAAGACAGCGGCCCTAACGGGACAGAGTCTCTAAACTGGACGAGCCGAAGTGCAATATCGGAAGATAGTACCGGCCGTCCAGGAGAGGGCTGGGGAGAGGTTTTAGCCGGTAGGTCGCTGCTTGCAGCGGAATCCGGCACAATCACTAGCAATCTGGACGCTGGTGAAGTCTTTAGAAGATTTCCTCTCCTCACAACAAAAAAAAAAAAAAAAAAAAAAAAAAAAAAAAAAAAAAAAAAAAAAATATATATATATATATATATATATATATATATATATATATATATATATATATATATATATATATATATATATATATATATATATATATATATATATATATATATATATATATATATATATATATATATATATATATATATATATATATATATATATATATATATATATATATATATATATATATATATATATATATATATATATATATATATATATATATATATATATATATATATATATATATATATATATATATATATATATATATATATATATATATATATATATATATATATATATATATATATATATATATATATATATATATATATATATATATATATATATATATATATATATATATATATATATATATATATATATATATATATATATATATATATATATATATATATATATATATATATATATATATATATATATATATATATATATATATATATATATATATATATATATATATATATATATATATATATATATATATATATATATATATATATATATATATATATATATATATATATATATATATATATATATATATATATATATATATATATATATATATATATATATATATATATATATATATATATATATATATATATATATATATATATATATATATATATATATATATATATATATATATATATATATATATATATATATATATATATATATATATATATATATATATATATATATATATATATATATATATATATATATATATATATATATATATATATATATATATATATATATATATATATATATATATATATATATATATATATATATATATATATATATATATATATATATATATATATATATATATATATATATATATATATATATATATATATATATATATATATATATATATATATATATATATATATATATATATATATATATATATATATATATATATATATATATATATATATATATATATATATATATATATATATATATATATATATATATATGTATATGTATGTATAATATATACATCATATATAATTTGTTTTACCGGTATTATGTTATACTAGTATAATAATTTTATCGGTTATTACCGATAAAATAAAATACCGAAAAATAGTAAATAATGCGGTGGCCAGAATCGCATTTATTAAGATGAAAAATGTCTATGATGCCTTGTATCACCCGAAGAAGAAGTATTAAACGTGTATTAAAATTTCATGCGAGATGTGAAAAAAGTTTTCGAGGCTGAAATTAAATTAAGCTACCTGTGGCCCGCGTCCCGTAATCGAGCCGGGCTAAGCTGAAACACCTGCGGCCCCACTCTGGAGACGGCTTAACTCTTCGTCTTGTTCTATAATGATAATTCCCCTATTGAGGCAACTCAAAGGAAGACTTTAGTTGATTGCAAACTACCACCCCCTTCCATTCCTATTACAAGCTTAGTCTGAATCGATGTATTACATACCTAGGCAACGTAAGAACTTTTAAAGAATACTTCATTTAGACAGATAATCTGTAATGAACTATGGTTAATGATAAAATTTATTTGATATTTATGCTTGATATGTTTTAATGTTCCGCTCCTTTTATTTATTGTATATATAAAAAGGCAAAAGGAACTTATACCTAAAATACATCAATACATTGAGGTATTCGATCTGAATTTTCAGATCGACGAAAAAGGAAGAAGCAAACAAATAACGAAAAATCAACAACAGCGCCAGCTGAATTATGTAAATTTAATATTTTTATAGATTGTATTATCGGTAATTTGACAATTGATTTATTGCAGCAAAATAAATAAATAATACACTGAGTTCCATGTAGTTATTCCTCGAAGAAAATCTAGAAAAAAAGTTTTGAATCTACCCTGAAATATTATTTTAAATTTTATGATTTCAACTTTTTCATATGTATTGTAATAATATATAGGTATATTTACATACTGATCATTATGTATTTACAATACATACGATGTATAAATGTTACAGTGTATTTTTCAGTAGTTATATTGTCACTGGTGAAGTTTAAATACATTACCTGTAGATATATTATATATGTCTACTAGCAAAAATATAATTTAGTTGCTCTAAAATGTCTACGAAACTTTACAGTTTCAAATCATCCATTTGCTGTTCTATTCTAAACTTAACCTAACGAAAGATCTAAAACTAATCATAGTTTTAGAACTTTCATTAGGTCAAGACTAAAATACAAACTAAGCCAACAAATTTCTCATGTGAAAATGAGCAGAATAATTGTACAAACAGAAATCGCATCTCACATATTATATACATAGTTCGTCTGCATTTCGATATAACACTTATGTTGAAAATACGATAGCTATCCGTATCTATAGACTTCTAATATAAGAAGGCTGATAAAAGTATATTAAAATCGAATTTTGGTCTATAAGAGAGTGCAAAAACAATAATTTCTCGGAAGTCAAAAATTCACGTCAAAAGCAAAAAAATCGTTTAGGCGCCGTCGCAGTGGGAACGCTCAGTAACGAAAGTTCACACTGCGACGGTGACGGCACGATTTTGTGTATAGACGGTATTAAAAGAATTCGAATCCTTTTATTATCGTATATTTTCAAAGCATAAACATTTATAAGTATTTATTTGTCAGAATAAGACAGAAAAGGAATGATTCTTGTGAATAATTAATATCCGTCGAAATTATAAATATTGCTACAAATATGTTTTATAGGCAGTCCCATTTCAATATTGTATTGTTCTGCACTGATTAAAGTGGAGGGGGATATTGACTTGCACCGGACGCTGAAGCCTCTAATTACGGCTCCATGCCCCGCTCACTTCAAAAACCATCTTTACCTCACCAAATTGAATTACTTACAATTTAGGTTGCGAATCCAAAAACGCTTCCGTATGTACAGCGTGTGACATCATAAAGCACTGATTTTGCGCCACTTCCGCATACCTAATCGCAACCCACACTCCTATAATGCGCTATCCTCTCGGCATGCCTAATTATTTACGAGTTTGCCGAGAGTAATAAATTTAGTCTCTCTCTCTCCCTCGAACGTTTTTTCACGTCTCGGGTCCTGCCTTGTCATAATATCGCCTATACCCGTTATCGGCGGGTTGCGTTTTGAATCTCTAATAGCCCTTATGTGTGAAACTCGGTCAATATGTTGCCTGCTTCCCGATTTCGCCCCCGACATTCCAGATAAAGTTAAACGCAACTGTTCACGACGCCGTGAAGGTTCGCCACTCATTGTAAACGACGCAAATAACGCTAAATTAGCGTCGGCGTCCTAGAGGACTAACCCTTTTGCCTCATTAAGCAGTATGGGGAAACTCAGTACCCCCAGGGTGGAATGACCGCACCTCTTATATTCAACGAAATCACTTAACCGTACATCAGGTCAAGGTAACATCACCATTGCAAGACACAACAGCCGTTAAAAATGAATGCTTATTTTAATTACTTTATGTACTTAATATTTCGCAACCAATTATTATTATTTTAATTGTTTCGTTTTGGATCACAATATTATGGTTGGCCAACTAGGACGTCTCCCTTGCCAGGGGAATACACCCAGTTGCGAATTGCGGGTAGCACCACCAAACTTGTTTAATCCGACGATAAGCTGAAAGGATTAGGGTAAGGTATCATTGGGACATCATTTTTAAACAATGAAACTGAAATTTTAAGATTAGTCTAATTGTTATATCTAAAAATGACAAGAATTAAATGAAAAATAATTATTATCTTTATTTGCACTTATTAAAAATAGTTACAAAATGGTAATTTTCAACTCAAAATTTTTAGCATTATTCAAATTTAAAAAAAAAACACAAACATAGTTAAAACATAAAATCTAAAAATCAACTAAAAAATCTTGAAAATAAATTATATCAAGGAACAATGCTAATTTTATATGAAGTAAGTCGACATAAAGTATACAATAACACAATACAATCGCTTTGGTAATAAATCTTACAAATAAATATTTTAATAATTCTAAAAAGTAAAAAAAATGAGTTTTTCTCGTAAATAAAATTTTACCAAATTGGTAACAAAACTTTCGAAAGTAAAATACAACTATACAATTAAATTTACTAAGCGCATAACTTGAATGCAAAATAAAAAATAAAAAATACTTCTCCAAATAATAGGTTATTAATAACCCACTATTTGGTGAAGTAACCAAAATGGTTACGAGTTTTATAAACAAACTTATTTCAATATTAAACATTATAAATAATCTCTTATTTCTAAATAAAACGAGGAGTTTTCAAAGAACTTATAAACAATAAATAGAAAATATCTTTGTAAGTAGCTTTCAAGTCACAGTTAGAAACACATAACGTAAATGGTCGTAAATACAAATAATATAATAAACTGATTTATTTAAAATAAAATAAATTAATATTCTCACTAAAAAACCTGTTACAATATAATACTAAAATGAGTACTTCACAACTGCACTAAAACGTTTATTTGAAATTAAGTTGTAACAAAATACTATATTTAATAAAATCAAATAGTTAAATTTACAGAATTGACATTCAGAATAAAAAAATAGAAAGAATAGTTTTTTGATAAGCAAAATTAAGTAATATTAAAATGTTTGATTTGTATCTGAATCATTAGGTAACATTAATTTAAAATCAACAAGAAAAAATAGCATAATAAAATTAATTATACATGCCATGCTCATTAAAAACTGTTAAAATATAAAACTAATTATATTACAGTCAAAATATCATATATTTTAACTAAGAAGAAAAATAAATTTAAAATTTCGACGAAACACTTAAAAATAAATGATGAGTAATCATCATGTAAAAAGTACTTAAAAATGACAATCCACATTTTTTTCAAAACTGTTATAAATGATCGATAAAATCAAATGATTGAAATTTGTTAACTAATTATAAGCATTACACTGCTTAATTACTTATTTTTAAAAAATTCTGGACCTATCCAGATTAATCAAAAACATATTTTGATAGATATTCATCATTTAACAATACTTGAGAGATTATGATTTGCATTCTAGATAACATTTCTAGCCATTTCATTATTAAAAATAAATTTTTAAAAATTAATGATTAGCCGTTATTTGAACATGATTAGGCGATTTGTATTTATTTTACAAATTATAAGTAACAACATTATAAATCACCATACACACTGCTTATACAAAAACATCGCTAGCATAGCTTACACAAAAAGATTTGTACGATTTTAGAAAATTTATGATTTGTTTAAAAACAGGATTAGGTTAATTTTGAATGATTTTTTTTATATAAAATGCAAACGGTTGATTAATATTTTTAAAAACAAAGAATTCATTCAATTTCACATCAATTGAGTAAAATTTTATTTTATTATAAATTTTTGTGTAAAATTTAAGTAGAAAATTCAAGAACGGCGTCATAAATTCAAATAATTGTGTATAAAATGGAACAACAAAGAACAAAAAAAGATCAGTACGATCAAGTAGGTAGTGTTAATAAGCACTTTATTGCTTATTTTATTTGATCCCGTTTTTTTCGTTTAATATTATTCATAATTATTTATACTGGGGGAAGTGGAATTAGAAAATGTAATTCCATTATCATGAGTGCGATATGTATTAAACTGATCATCAATAGTATTAATGGAATAAAATTCCAGTGGATTACTGGAATTTATACTTTGACCTTCGACCTTAATTGTTTTTTGTAGGCCTGTAGGTACTGATGCTTGCGAGTCAATCAGATTTTTTTCTTTTATAAAACTAGCACCTGAATACCTAGCGCCGTTTTCAACAAACTTGCTATCAGGGTAAGACCAAATATTATCATACATGGATTCAGATGCAACTGAATTACGATAATTTGTAATTGGTTCTTGTACTAATGGCCTGGGAGGTACTAATGCTTGCAAGTTAGCTTTTTTTTTTTCATTAAAATAAATTTTACTAGCATTGGAAACACTGTTTGCAGATCGATTATTAGGGTATGACCAAATATCATCATATGCAGGTGAATTACCGGAATTTACGCTTTGGCTTACAAGTATTGGCGATAGCTGAACTGGATATGGAATTGGACTCAAATTCGTATAATCAGTTAAACCAACATTTTTGACACAGTATCCAGTGCCGTTTTTTAAAAAGTTATTATCAATAGCATTCGCAGATTCGGATGGTAGCGAATTACCCAAATTTATACTTTGACCTTCGACCATTACATGACCCGCAAGCACTGTCGATTGCTGGTTAACTGGATTTAAGCCTCTATTGGAATAATCACCATATCCAGCACGGTTTTTAGTTAGATTGTATTCAAAAGTATTCACAGATTCGCGTGTAAGTGAATTATCAGGTTTGTAACTTTCGAACTTAGCTGGATTTTGAAGTTTCAGAAGCCCTACAGGCGGTGGCTCTTGCAGGTTGACTGGATAGTTATCACGTTGACCAATGGCTCTGAAATTTAAAAAATCATAAAATAAAGAGAATATAGTTTCACATTTAAAATAGTTTGATATAAGTGTAACACTATAGTTAAAATAAAATAAAATTTCAAATTTAAAAAATGTGAGGCGCCGTTTCATTTTGCTACACTTGAGTTCATCACACTAGGGACTTTAGGTACTTCGCTTGGCGATGCTACGGAAAAAGGATGTGCATGGAAGAATGATCATTTATTATAAGCTCATATTTTTCGAGTCGGAATTTTAATATGGTTGTGGTCAGAAATTGTATTACATGGGTCAGAATTTATATTAAAATGTCATAATACATCAATCAGTATACAAGCTGCCAAAATAAATATTAGATGGTCAGAATTTATATTAAATGGTTAGAATTTAATTTGGAATGGTCAGAATTAATATTAATCGGTAATAATTATTTTGACAGGTATTTATTCAGTTCCGTATTAATTAGTTCATTGGTCAGTATTTATAAAGAATAGCAGGTATGTTTATTATTTTAATAATATTTCAACCTTAAGGAAAGTTTTATGTTGACAGATGGTCAGCATGGTCATTATCAACGTGTTTTAGGGACTCGCAACACTGTCAGATGTCAACACAGCAAGCACTGTGTGCTCCCCGTCGCCGCTCTGTCATTATTCCTGCTTCGTTTGACACTCTGAATACCTTCGCGTTCAACTACATACAATTAAATAGATCCGTTATATATTTTTTAAGATAATTCTAAAATAAATAATTTATCGTCCCATATTTATAAATGTTAAATGTTTTTTTAATTCTCATGATCGTCCTATATTTTAATTCTGATCGCCTTATATTTTCATTCTGACCGTATGCTATTTTTATTCTAACCATTTAAAATTTATTCTGGCCCTGAATAATATAATTTTGACCTGGCTGTTAATAAAATTGTGACTGTGATTTGATTTTTATTCTGATACATAGTTGATTCAAATTCTGACCATTTAATTTATTTGTTGTCATTATTATACGGTATGAATAAATCTTCTGCAGCAGCTAACCAAATCCATGCCATAACAACCAAGAGATTATATGTAAATAAACTAAATTTGGTTAATGCTTAGGCATTAACAATATTTAGTTTTATTTACACTTAATATATAATAAAAAAATTAAATAAGAGAAATTTTTAAAATTTGCATTTTCATTAGATCATGCAAATTTACAGGATACTTCATTACTCGTAAATCGGTAAAATTCTAAAATAATGGTAAAAACGTCATTTTTAACAAAAAAAATAGTAACAAAAAAGTAATTATTTTAGAAGAATAATTAATTAAAGAGCTCCCATAAAAACATACCACGTTTAACGTGTTGTTTAATATGGATCTAATTTTAGTGCAATTATTTATATATAAGAAAAATCTCTTTCTGATTTTACACTAGGTGAATTATTGCAAGAATTATAGCAAGGATAGCTCTAAATCTAAATTTTTCTGCAGCGTATTTTATTTATTTATTGAAGTATATAAAGTTATCTTCTCACTACCTTTGGCAAATCGTTCATTATGTTGTTAATAGTGGCTTGATTTTTTTAATCTTTTTTGGTTTATAATTTGCTCAAGTTTTTGAACTGTCGATTTCTCTGAATAATATTTTTATTATTTTTGCTACCATCAACCATCTACTGAACTTGACTAGACAAGTGTTCTTTTTCAGCTTGAAAATTTGTTATATTGCAGTAAGACAAATTTGGACTTGGCAAGACAAACTGGACTTGACGAGATCTCACAGTACACTAACGCAGTGAAACAAACTAAACTTCAAAATATCTCACAGTACACTAATGAAGAATTGATTGAAATGTCCAGAAATGGAATGAGTATTATTACAAATTATTATACTAAATTACAAATTACTCTTTAAAGAAATACACACTTATATTTTTTATTTGTTAGGAATATGTAGCTAATGGCAATTAAGTTTAGCAAGCCCAAATATATAAAGTCCAAGAGAATTGCACAAATTTCTAAGTAAAAAACGCTCTCAGCCTTATTTATCGGTATTACAGGTTTACTGAACACGGTAATTTGTTTAATTTTAGCTAGAGAATAATTTTACTGATAAAAATAACAAGGTAGTGGTAATACAAGTTTGGGAAGCGTTAATCTGCTTTAAATAACTTCAATCATATATGTAACTGTTATAACTAATCGTTAAACCTCTCTGGAGAACTATTTGTAATGCAACGCGAAACCGACACACCTATCAATGCGAGTTTTTACTTAGTAAAAAAAAATCGGTATCGCAAAGTGACGCTATAAAAACGTGTATACGAGCAAAACCCTCCCGCCAAACCAAATCTGTTATCGAGAGCACCAGTGTTCAATCCGAGTTTATTTGACATCGGAAAGCAGCTAGCGCACGAGCAAATATTTAAATGTAAGGATTGGTTTTCAAATATCAAAAGCGAAAAGATGGATGCTGCCGGGCCCGTGTGCCATAGATAAATACGGCGAAAAACCCTTTTGAGGTAAACGATTCGTCCGCGCGCGGAATAATGGACGTGTGTATCTTTGAATTGTGAGCACCCCCGCCCTCGGCTCCCGACGAGCGTGTATGTAAATGCGCGGCTCTGGAATAACACGTGTGTACATTAATGCCCGCGTGTTTTATTTTACGCCCGGTATACAATATTTGAAGCGGTGGCCCAAAATAATATTTAATATTGACGAAAATGTTAAAGATACCTTGGTGGCGCGTGTAATTGGACGAGCGTGTTCAGATTAGTCCGAAAGACGCACTTACCTATGAACACATTCGTCCGATTGCACGCTTCGCGGAAGACGCTTCGAGGAAGTGTTTGCGATCCGTAAAATTATAAATGTGGTGTGATCGTTTCGAGGTACGTTCGGATATTTGACACTGGACGTTTCTGTCGACCTAAGTAGGTATTATATAATTAACGTTTAGCTTTTAGTACGTTTAATAAGTGTAGACGATTGTCGTGTTTTTTAAAAATCAGATTAATTAATTACGAAAATTGTATAAATATTATATAATGAAATATTATTATTACTCCAGACATTTTTTTATAATAAAACAATAGCTCTTTTAAATTATTATTTACTTGATTTTGTATTGAAAGATTTCTTACTTACTACTTTCTGCTCAAATATAGAGCACTACTTCTCTTAGAAGCGATTGCGGAATGAATTTTGTTTACATTTTATTTTTGTCACGGTGTACTAAGATGCCAGAGAAGAAGCGGCAAAAGTAATTCGCTGGAATCTGCACGGGATAGATATTAAAATTTATTTATTCCCGGCATTGCCATCTCGGCCGGCTGAGTCTGAATGCGATGCGATCATTTGAATAAAACTGCATCGGCGGGATGCTGGGGAGGTGGCGGGTATGCGCAGCATTATATCCAGGCTCGGTGAGTATCAACAGCGTCTCTTTGTACACTAGTGCCTGCCAACTGCCGAAACTAAAACGGTATTTATGCGGACGGAACACGGATTCGAACTTATCTTGTGGGGTGGCGGCGGTAAAGCGCGAAAATTTAATTCTTGCTCATTTCGTGTGAACGCGATTATCACTATCGTAGGCGAAGCGGTGTGGAGATAATCATTTAAAACTATGGGAATGCTTACACGTATGAATTGTGTGTGCGAACACAGTCGACGACGGAGTCAAGAGTTACGAAGTAATAAATAGTTTAAATGCTGTAGTGTGAGTTTACTTTGGGTTAGTTATTTTATGGACGTTGTGAAGGTTACAGTTAAATATAGACTAATATAACTAGCATCCTACCCGTCTGGCCAACCTAACCGACGATAAACCATGCATGAAAAAGTAATATAACCTTACCCTATGAATTAAGTGATGTTTATATTCTCAATTAAAAATGCTATTCCATAAAATCTTAAAACTTCGCAAATCAAACGTAAAAGGTTTCCAAAACTAATTAATGATATGTATTAAAATAGTCATTCGTTGATAATTGTATAACTACCAGCATAAGACAAGCGGTATAGTCGGTGACTAATACCCGAAAGAACTGGGTTCGAATCCCATATGAACCTTTGTATTTTTTATAATTAATAACGTGTCTAGGAGATCGGAATTAATGATTATAATATAAATAATAATAAATTCAATATTTAATTTAAAATATTGGAGTGAAATTTCAATATCTATGATGAGTAACGTATGCAATAAACTCACTTCCCAGTTGATCGGATTTGTGGTATGAATGCAGACTGAAAAACTTGACGATGTTATTATTAGCAAACTAGTCGAAATGACCAGAAAACTGAATCTAAATCTGAAGAGGGTCTCGTTTTTAACGAAAACAATAAACTGATAATGACCGAAGCAAAAAAAAGCAATTTTTGCTAAGTTTGCATTTTAGTTTTTATGATCCGAGAACTATTTGCGTATTAAAAGCAGTGAATAATGCTATTTCTTCAATTTAAAAAAAATAATATGGCTTCAAGGCAATCATTACATACATAGATTTGAGTCCAAACTACATATTTTAATTCTTCAGCTGCTAAACAACGATATATGGTTGTTCTTGAAAACAGCATTAAATACTAAAAACTATCATTGATGACGTCACAGTGCTCGAATTTTTAAACTTGCTACTGCATCAGTGGTATGATTTTTTTATATATATATATATATATATGTACATAACTACATACCTACATATGTACATAGTGTATATACATATATACAGTACATAAATTATATTTATTTTTGTGTAAAATGAACTATTTTGTGTAAAATGAACTATTTTGTGTAAAATGAACAAATACTATTTTATTATCTAGTGAACATTATAATAATAATGAATATGTACTTTACTAATTACAAAAAAATCGTAATTTAACAAAAAATAAAATTCATTATTTTACTCTCCAAAAATTTAACGATAACAATAAAAAAAGTCTTATGTATAGGGCACGTACTAACAGCTAACGTAATTAAATGCAACTGAAATAAACCTATTAATATTTCGATATAACAAAGAATTTTAATTTCTGCTAAATATAAATTCCAAGATCGCACATTTACACGTAAATGAGCAAGAGAGAGACAAAGAAACGACCACCTGCATATACGCATAATAAAGTATGGTAAGAAAATAATACTAGGTTTTTTTATTCAAATGGTAGCATTTCTCACTAGGATTTTGAAAAACATCACAGCATCCAAATGTCAATGAGTACATATCTAAAATTTATTAATTTTAATTATTTATGAATAGCCTGAATAATATAACACTCGGTCATTAATTCAACATGTAAGTATAGATTCATTATTATTAATCACTAAATAAATTTAAAGAGTAAATATGTTGCATTCGAACTATGTATTATTCATACATATATTTGCATAAAGCAAGCCCGTTTATACAAGCACGCCACAGAGAAGCATCAATTCAAGCATTGCGACTGAAGTCAGTTTTAACTGGAAAACGCTTTTCGACCTAATGAAAATTATTCTTTTCAAACCCAACAATATGATTGTCTCGAAACAAAATAAGTGACAATTTCGAATGCTATTAGATAATGTGAGATATTTAATTATTTATTTTTTATTTTTCGCGTACTATGTATGTGTATATGTATTTGTTTTTGATTTATTAAATTTTCTCTAGCCCTATTGGATTACTACTGCAGCGTTTATTATTTACGAACGCCATTTTTCATTTTGTTTGCTTGCGATAGACTGTGGAATAGCGACGGACGTACATAAATCAAATAGAAAATGTGAATATTAAAATATTTTTCCATCGACACCTATTTAGAATTGAAAATGATGAGATTATACCCTGAAAATATATAAAAACATAAAAAGAGACTAAGCTTTTTGTTACAATGTTGTTATAGTTAAACGCTTTATCCCGTTAAATTATAGATTGACGCGTTTAGTAAAGAAACAATAAAAAGCACGACAAAATAATCATCTCAAAGAATAAATTGTAAATAATATGTTACCTTTTTCTTAGGCAATAGAGATGTATGGTAAGGTTACGAGATCCTAGATTCTTAGTTCAGTGGCAAAATCAAGTTTCAATTGAAAAATACGAAAATCCTCTATATTCATAATAAATTAAAATACAATATATACAATTTAACAAAACTAATTTCCTTTCTACAAACCCAATATAAATCTAGTATTAAGAACAACGGTAAACCACCACACTTTCATGACTAAGGATTTGAGTCATCTTATTAAGACAGAAAGCCATATATTAAAAATGTTTAACGCGTTTAATTATGAAATTATTATCAATAAACTAAAAGTTAATAATTTATAAAAGTAAAATTTATTTTTAATACATATGTACATAGTACATACATATGTAATTTAATTAAAATATTATCCTAAATATGTAGGAACTACTTGAATATTGATGTATTTTATAAACACACTGTAAAATATGCCTAATCGACAATGATGTATGAGAATAATATTATTGTATTTTTATTAATAACGTAAAATTAATTATTTTGTTTTTATCTAGCAAAAGTCAATAAAACCATCAGCAATAAAGTTAAAACAATAAGTTGCCAATTAGGAGTAGCTTAACGGACATTTTTTCGAATTTACTTGGCATTATAATTACATACATATTTTTTTGTAGTGTACGGTTAATAAAATGCGACGATTAATTTTATAAATATATACATATAATGTATTCGAGTAACGACTATACCCATCATTTCTTTGATTGAATTGACAATTTATTTTAAATGTTTATTGTAAATCTTACAACAATAATTATTGTAAATCTTACAATAATTAGCTAAATGCACTACAACCAGGTAAACACAATCAACAACTACGAAGCAAAAGGTGAGACACCAGACTAAGATATAAGTTCGTTAACCCTTTAGCGCGCAAATTAATTATTTTGGAATTAAGGGTTAAAAAATTACTTTTTATAACTTTTATTATATATAAAAAGTAATTTTAATAAAAAAATTAAAAAAAAGAATTTTTTTTTTGGAAATTTCGAAAATTTTGTCGGTTGATATATCGACCTTTGACCACTTAGGGTGATATTTTAAAAATATGTTTATTATATAATGAACGATCAAATATTGGCACACAAATATAATTTATTGTTTGAAATATATTACATATACACATATAAAGAAATATTGTTAAAAAATACTTCTTTTAGAGTTTTGTAATGTTTTATTTTGATTTTTGATTTTATCGTGTTTTGGCCGATAGCAACAACTTAATTTCATATGGTCGTTATATCAACGAAAGAGTTTCCTCGATGACATATTGTGATGCTAAGGAAGATTGCATTATGAATAGGTATTGAATTATAGACCGTTATGTCGTCGGTCGATATATCGACCGTTTTTGCCCTTTGCGCGCTAAAGGGTTAATCCGTGACATATATTATATTTTGCTTATTATTACAGCTGACAATCAATATATGTTTTGTTTATTATTACAGCTTACAATCAATATATCCTATTTTAATTATTCATCCGTGAGATTAGGAAACTTTAGGAAATTCAAATCAATGATAATAGATTGAAATTAAAATAATATAAATAAACACTATCTTTGAACAAACACGATAGAGATTGAAAAACACTAGGGCTGATTTGTGATTCGAGCCGATGTATTTTTTAAATATGTATTAATTAAAACCACTACATTAATTATGACATTTAAAAAAAACAGCTAATACTAATATATTGTATTTACAAAACTTTGAGAAAGCTAAGCAAATGAGCTGGTTTTATGATTAAAAAAACATGACTAAACACGCGTACCAGAGCGTGCACAAATGACATTCAGGTTTAGTTAAAAAAAATGAATACATTTGAAACAATTAGACAACCATTTACTTTCTTACCTATAAATTATGCAAAATCTAACATATATAATCAATTAATACGAGAAAAACGGAATAAAAACAATACAAGACATTTTAACTCTGACAAAAACATGAGTGTTGAAAATTTACACAAACTGTTTTCGTTAAGAATTCACCGCAACTTTATTGAACGTTAAATTGTTTCGCTTATCGAACATTTAAAACATATTCCGTATATATTACACATTTAATTATATAGAGCAATGCATGTCTTCCTCGTTGAGGATAATATATTTTGATTTCGCATCCACGTAATTAAGTCCCGCAGGAAAAGCGATGGGAATATCATAGGGGGAAAAACCATTAGGCACAATAGCTCAGCGAGTTTTTCTCGACGGATCGAAAGGGATGATGATGGGGGTGTGTGGGTGGATATACATATATACTAAGGTGACGCTAGAACGAAGCGACTACCTTGAGGCAGATTCGAAATTGAAGTTAATTGCACGACGACATCCATTGTGTGGAAAAATTAACGTCAGGTTTTATGAGACGCCGGCAAATTGAATTAAACGCGATGGTTATTAAATCTTAAACATTTTAAGTGCTCGAAGAGCCGAAGAGCGGAACGAGTGGATAGTAAAAAAATTATATAACCAAGTGGCAGTTTCACTTTGTCATTATTAAAGTAAAAAAAAAGCCTTGTTTATTTTTCGAGAGATCCGAAACGAGATCCGCAGTTGAACGGTTTATTGAAACGAAACCGGAAACTTCCATCTCGGCATAAGGTATCTACGATATTCGATATGCTATATATTATAATTTAAGTATTCGCCTATTTGTAAAAAAAATAATACGTATCTATATGCACCAATTAAAATTTAGTTTGCTACCTATAATAGTTAAAACTAGTGTTAATAACAAGTACATGTATTTGTCTAAACCGTTCTAATCATTTTGAACAGTAACAAAAACCCGTACATCAAATTGATCACGATATAGCTAACGTGCTCGCCAGTATCTACCTTTTTATAGAATATTATAACGAAATAGTTAGGTCAACTTTTAGTTGATTTATTCAACAAGTACGACGCTATTTTTTCACACATAATCAATATAAGAGGAGCGAGGAGAAAATACACTGCAATTGACAAATTCTAAAAATTATATCATATTTCCGATTTTATATTATAAATCTATTCATAAACTAGTAGTGTAAATATAAGGAATTAGTACTAAAAATCAAGAATACTGTGAATTTTTGCGATAATGACAGAAACACGTTTTAATCGTAACTTTTTTTATTACTTAATGTTTTATATGCATTTGCTTTTGAATTCGCTGTGGTAAAAAAACAGCAAATGTCAAACTGTGAATCTTGAACCAATAAAATAAAAAATAAAAATTGGGAGCCACTGATCTACTCTAAATAGATCGACTATTTTAGGGACAATAGTAGCGGCAAACTGCGTAAGATCTTTAAGATAAGTTAGGGATCGACGAACGTTCATAGTTAGGCCAACATATGATGATGGAATGTAAGTAATAAAAAAGGGGACTTGAAATGTGTTTATTACCTATGTATATACACAAAAGGAGATGGAGAAAAGGGTTTTAAATTCTTTAAACTATTTTGGTTCATATAATTTTCAGCTAAATGAATACGTTACAGTAAATACTAAATACGCAGTTGAAAGCGATTTTTAGTATGAAGTTAAAACGACGAAACGCACAAATTTATGAACACGGTGCAATCCTATAAAATAAAATATTTCCTAATGGCCAAACAAAAATGTAGCTTTATGTATTTTATAAAGTACTTTTTCTGTTAGAAATGAACAATTAAAAGTTTCATAGCCCAGAACAAACGTTAGTTTCGAATAAGAGAGAATATAGAAAATCGTGTTAGTTAACAAGAAAATATCTTTACTTTCTTTTGAAAACGAACATGAAACAGAGCTAAATAGCAATGGATTAAATATAATAAATAAGATAGACAATTAATTATAGCGTATTAAAGATCCAAAAAATTTACCTGTCACCTTGTCCTAGAATCGGACGACGCCTGACGCTGCTCTCGTCGTTGTTGTTTATCTCCAACTGATTTATCTTGATTTCATTACCTTCGAAGGTAATCAATATATCGTACTGCAACAAAAATAATAAGAGTTTAAATTTGTAAAAAATAAACACAACATAATACATAGGCATTTGGGCAAAGCAGAATGGGCGGGGAAGCCAGTGAATCACACTAGACGTCACCACCAGGGATGCTGTGCGCTGGACCCAACCCACATTCTGATCAATTGTCTGTGCAAACTTCTGGCGGTCGAGACGGTGTAAAAAAAATATCCGCTGTAAAGTTCCACCGCTGCACTTCGTTGCACATGCCCTATTTTAAAGCCATTATATATTTTTAGTTTTAATATTTAAATATTATTTGTTTTTATCGCCGCCAAAGAAACAATTGTGTGAAACATAACCTTGACGTCTTTAAATACAAAATTTACTAAATAACTAAATTATTGATGTAGTTGCATCAGTGTATAACATTCTTAACGTACAAGGAATATTGAAGGAATGAAAAGTAAATATAATATACTATGTATATAAAAGATTAATAAAAATATGTCAAAGCAGTGGCGTAAATTAAAGCAGGAACCGAATACATTTCGAAACGGAAAATTAGGCTATTGAAAAAGTTGGTTGCTAAAAAGTTTAATACAGTACGATCCGCTATTTTCGTTTAAAATGTATATTTAAATAATATTTCTATGATATTGCAATCTCTTAATAAAAATTATCCTTATTACGTTCACAAGATATTTTTACAAGCTAAAATTACATTCATTTTAGCCCTCTAAAACACGTAACGTGTTAACAGGCGCGAGATATTATGTGACATTGGAATCGAGAAACTCGCACCCAAGCTCTCTGAATGCTTTATTGTCCAATTGAAATAAAGAGGTGTTCTAAAGGTTTTATAAGTATATCTCAAGCATTCCAAATGTGCCTCGTATGAGCACGAGCCTGGATTGAAAAGTATATGCGAATTAATAAGCGAAACCAGTATTCTTTCTCCCCGCTAATGAAATTGTCGCCTGAGAACAGATTCCAATTAAGGTGCCTCTCCTCCGATCATCAAAGAATGCCCGTCTGCGATTGCTCTTTCGGGGGGTTTGTCTCTCATTTTACAGTAATTATTCGCAAGGGCGGATCGCATAGGGGTGTCACAAAGCAATCGTTGGTCTCCTTTGTGTGCCCGGCGAGTAAAACTAACATTTACAAAAATTAATTAATCAGCGTCTATTGTTTTTAGGCTTCCGCGTAAATCTTTTCAAAATTTATTTAATTAAATGTTAATTTTTAAATAATGTGTATGATTACTACGCTATCGTTAGCACCACAAAAAATGCAAGCCCAATAAAAATATTCGAATAATATTTTGTTTAAAATGTGATCTTCCTAATTATACATATATTTCAACAAAATGTCATACCGAAAACCTTTCGCCGAAACCCAATTCACAAGCCGAGATTATGTGTACGCCCAGGCGCAGGTTTATATTGCGTGTAGTTCCATAAAATGTGCGATTGTGGTGACCCTATCTTTCGCAACCGCACTCACTAATTTACAAGTGGAAATTCCGTGCGAATATATTTACAAGACGCAAACAGAGCGCAGGCGCGACAATATAATTAAACGAGTGAACAAATGCGTTTTAAAGTAACACATTCGTGTAGATGGCAATGATGGGAGACCGCTAAATTTGTAACCATTCTCTATTACAAGAGGGAGTGTTTGTGCTATACACTCCAGGCGACAAAATCACGAAATAAAGGATCCAAAATATTTCTTATATTAAATTCTATCAAAATATTTCTTATAATTTTTTTTAAAATCTAAGAATGAAACAATTTGTATACTTAAGCGACACATGTAGTCGTTTTATCTCTCAATATACCCGAGTGCCGCTTCAAAATTCATGACAAATCAAAAATCCTTTTTTGTTTTGAAAAACGAAACGATGAAACACTCCTTCTCAACAAAAAAAATGATTTTACGCTTTCGAAAAACATCTGTGAAAAGAATGTTTTTCGGTGGTATCTACTATGATCGAAATTCGCAGAATTCGTTTGTTGAGTGAAACAAATTGTTGGAAATGCCCACCCTTTTTGTGAAGTTCGTATTATGTTTCTGTATTTGTTGTTTCAAAACGCAAAGATTTTATTTCAATTAATTCAATAATTCGATCGCAGTTAATTTATTTCTGGTTGTCCAATTTATATGAAAATTTACACAAAACAAGCCGATATGGATTCGATCATTATGTATGTACATACAGCTTTGGCCATAATAGTGGGGCGCAAATTAAAATAAAAGGTTGCCCAACACAATTGCGAATCAAAAATTGGAGCTGCGAGAAAAATTGCAGATGGAATGGAGAAAACTGTCTCAAGTCATTAGTTGACGGTATGCCAAAAAGGGTTGCTGTTGTAATTAAAGCTAAGGCAGAGTCTACTAGATATCAAAAATAAGCTTAAAATAAACACTAAACAACCTTAATCGGTTTTTATTTTTATGGTTTCTTAAAATATAACACATTTATTGAAATGTCCCATTATTATGGCCAAGGCTGTACATCAAATTCGTTCCAAACATTATTAGCTATTGTATACATAATAAATTCGATAAAATTATGTATTTAAAATGTTCCATAAATTTTGTTAAATTAATCGCAGCTGATCTTAATTCTGGTGATTTGAAAAAGCTGAAATGACTTTCCTGATCAAAAAGTATGTAAAATAATAAATTAAGCATTTTCCTTTTGACGCCCGCACTGATTAATAATTTGCGCAGCATTGTGTTATGCATATTTTATAAGATTTTAAAAGATTATGAAAGTAATTAATGATTAATTAACATAATTATTAATAAGCAATATTTTTTTTAATTAAATAAAAATTCGGTCATTTTATATTTTTTTCATATTTTTCACTAATTGGTTAAACAAATTAATATCGATAAAAACCATTAAAAAAAATACTAATATATTTTAATATTCGCATATTTCGTCCATTTTTTATTCAATATTCGAATAGTTGAAAACTATAAATAATTGAGAATCCTTCTCGTCGCGCAAATATTTAATAATTGAGAATAAGTCAAAGTATATCATATTTGAAAATAACGTGATCAAAAGCTTAAAATCCGCTTGTAACGCATGATGTTAGTCTCTGAAACTATCTATTGTAAATCCGTCTACAAACTAAAACATGTTATCATGAATAAATTTATATCTCATAAAATGAAGCAATATAATTTCTTTGCACCATTATCGATTGGCCAGATTTTATATATTATATAATATAAGTAAATAAATACAATATTGCAGCATTAGAGCAGTTCATAAATCTATTGGATTAGATTAATATTTTGTTACTTTAATTATGTATTATAACTCGATTTTATTTTCCTTGAATGAAAGGCTTCTTAATTTTACCTAATTACATATCATTTGTAAAAAAAAACTGTTGAGAGCCGGTGACGCGAATATGTGTAATGTATCAAATTAATGTCAAAAGCCGTTGATAAGCTTATTAAATTTAAAAACATATATAAATAGAGAATTTTACATGTATTCTGGTGTCTTCAACTTATTTATGTAACTAGCCTTAAACAAAAATACAGAGTTAAAAAATCGTCGGTTAAATGTATGCCTAGTGTATTTTTATTTATATATATATAACATTTTTGACGTCTTATAACTCAAAAAATATTTTTAACCTCTACTTTTGTCTACGATTTTTTCAACAAAATTAATATTTCTTAAATTTTTTCGAGTTTTTTATATCGTAGGTGTGAATTTTTAATGTTTGGAATGGCCGCCATTTAAAAAATGGTGGATTAAATTAACAAACCAACTATACAGATATTTACAATAAAGTTTTAAAACTACCGCAATAATCGTGTCTTTAGAGACGAATTTGAACCAAAAAAAAAATCTGAAAGAATTATATTTATTACAGCTTTCTGCGTTTTCAGTTAAACAAAAGTATTGTATATTACCACAACTGCTATAATATAAATTTACAACTGCAAGCGTACAAGGTAACGAAATCAAATAAGGCCGGAATAGCGTAGTCTGTAAGGTCCGGACTATAACCCAAAGACCACGGGCTCGGTACCCGCTGCATACTCGAATTCTTATTCATAAAAATGCGCAATTACTAAAATACCGACCCTAGTTATAAAATTGCATCTATTGATTATAAATTATAGTTCATATTGATTCAACCTTTTGAAACAGACTGGGCTTACGCCTGCCAGGTTACAACGAAAGATAAAAAGTGCAGTTATTATTAACGATATTAAAAATGTAAAACAGCTAGAGGAAAAAAATATAATGATGCTAAATCACATTAATATATTTACGTAAGAAAGAGGGATAAACATTATGTTTAAAATAACGCACGAAGTACATATATATTAATTAATCATTAATTGCTTCGGTAGTTTGAAGTGAGAGATAATTAATAAATATTTAATACGTCACTTAAGACGGCTAAAGGATTAAGCCGTACTTCGCAGACTCACATGTGCGCGAAACCTTAATAGGAAATTTAACTGAAATTACGAGATATTTATTGTCCCGTCATAATGTGAATTAAGCACTTCGCTTTAGCGTTTTTAATTAATTACTAAACCGCGCGTAGTTGCCATCAAATTCCATTTGATATTATCAACTTAGGATCCAACACAGTTGTTTAGTGAGATAAATAAGATACTTATTTGACCCTCGATTGTCTGACTGAATTATAAATTAACGTTCGTCTCAAAAGTTAAATCCAGTTTTAAATTATTTATTCTATAATACATATTTAATTTTGTACTTTCGTTTATACAGCACTGAGATATTGAGTACATACATAAAAAAGAATATAACTTTACGGTATCGCATCATAATCGCACACATTGAATAAAAACATTTATAGTGTTATACGCATAAAAAGGATTATGACTTAATGGCGACGTGTAAACCACTTCTATTGTGCAACAAACTAAACACAACAAACGATGACATAACTGCATAATTTGTCACGTGAGTCATAAACACACATACGGGCAAGTTTTCCCACAAACAGCCGAAACGATTGTCTTTTTTCACGAAGACAGAAGACAATCGAAGAATACTATTTTTTTATTAAATTCACGAAATATAAGCGTTTAACTATTTGTTTAAAAAATATATGTACGTCGATGGATACAACACGCTATTATTCTCAACTTCAATTTGACAGTGTTTGTCTTAAATATTAGCTTTTATTTTTAGCCGGAATCGATTCAAGGGATTTTAATAATCGATTTGTTTATTTTAAAAATGTATATAATGGGCAAACATAATTATAGCTTTGAATAATAAGAATTATTGAACGTCGAGTGGAAAACGTGTGAAAATTATGACCGGAATACATGCTATCCAAGGTTGGTACGACAAGGAGTCTATGATTCTCACGACCCTGGTTCAAGGCAAGTATGACAATAACTTATGGTTGATTATAAAATTGACGACCTTATTATATAATCAAACACTTACCGCTGAGTCCATTGGTTAGCATAAAAATATAAGAAAATATTAATATTAACATATAAAAACTTTAAAATAATTTTATTTACTTAAAAATTATTTATTTAAAACTAAAGTATGCATATAATAGATAAGCATTATAAATCAACTTAATATATATTAAAAAAAAATCACCGCCGCTTCCTCCGTTTAATTTCTAAATTATTTATTTCTTTACTGTTGCTTCCTTTGCAACATAAAATGTGTTTATTACACATTTTATGATAAATAACTACATACAACCATGTCAACACAATCAAGAACTACTTAGTATGTAGTGAGATACCAGACGTAAATGAGTGACATCTATTTTAATAATTGTAAATTGTGAAGCCTATACTCACCGCAATATTACGAGTTTGGGCCCTCACAATTTTTACAACTCTAGAATTTACGAACGCGTGAAAGATCTATGAACTATAACGAACTATGGGTGAAAGCTACACATTATACACAACGGCAAATAAAATTTGTCAGATAGTATATTATGCAGTTTTAAATTAAGCAACACGGTCGTTAACCATTTATGACAGTTAAACCAACTTTTAACCAGGGATGTAAAATCAGCAAAAAAAAAATGATTCCCGAAACAGTATTTTATAAAAATCGACTGCAACTATACACTTCACAATACAAAATTAACATTTCATAAAAATATTGACATTCAAATATATTAATTAGTATTTACCATTTGATATTAGTTTGAATTATAATGCTTCTTTACACGAAATTGCGTTTAAATCCACTAATTAAAGAACGATTAATTAAATCGTGGCCAATTTGCGAATGCTTCATACCAAATTGTACCCCAACAACTTTTATAATGCACGTTTTCAGAGTTGTAGCGAATGCGAGTTGTGTAAAGTGACTTTTGAAAATTATCACTCATGCGTCAAATTCGGTTTTCAAAAACGTGTCGCGCTACGTTTCAACTCGTACGAAAATAAACCGCGTGAATAAGCTGAATTTTGAATTATGTACCTTTACCTTAACATACATTACTAGCATGTCGTTAAAAATAAAATATTAATAAAATGTATTTTTATATGGATGATGATGTGAATTTAATTGATAGAATGTTTACTTTGTGAAACATAAACCTTTAAGATAAATGAACTGTAATAAAGGTAAATAACAGATTGTTGCAGATGTATAGACTTTGTGTACACAAATAAATATTTTTCGTTGTTTCACTATTTACAGAGTTTATTTTTATTGGATAGAAAACAAACGCGTTACCTATTTTTTTAATGTCTTTGAAACAATGTTATGTAACGCACGTGATTCATTCGCTCTAACACAGCAGTATGAAGTAGGACGAGGAGAACGAAAAGCGTAGTTTACTGTATGTACAATACATACTTAAGTGTGTATGTATAAATTCTTATTCGGTAGAGAATTTCAAAAGAAACACCATCCTTAAATTACAGTGTTTTATGGTGTTAATATATGCGCTGTAATTACGAATGCCACCAGACGTACGGAATACGTGGGAGTAAAGTAATCATTATATTTATTTTTTTAATTAATGTGCATATAAAAATATTTTACTAAATTGTTGAAGTTTCTAATATAAAAATGATAAATTTTAAATGTTTATTTATTTGTCTGAAAAAATAGAATAATTATTAGAAGTGAACTATTCTAATTATTACAACGGATGACATAAAAAAATCTGTATTTTTAGAAATATGGAAAATATATGTAAATGTAAAATATTCCACCAGAATATTTAGGTAAGAATATGAATCACTTAAGTTCTAGTAGACATTATAACACTTTTCCAACTACTCAACACGTTTTATGCAAAAGACGGGAATCTTCGTTTAGTTACGCTAATTGGTTAAAAGCAGGAGAGGAAGACGAAACTCTTTTTGTACTACAATTTTAAGCCCATCTGTTTCCTGATATCTAAATATTTAATACATATATCAATAAGCTACATTACCACCTCTACAATCCATCGATGTATTATTTAAAATTTTAAAGTAAAATTAAATCACACATCTGATTCAATTTTGAAATGAATTCAAAAATGTTTTAAATTCATCCATATTATTTTGCTTTCAAGGACCAAAAGTCACTTAATTGTTTATTACAATTATTTTACGTTAATGCAATAATTTAAAGATCTGTTTTTTAAATTGAAGGTCATATTTTTAAACTAAATGGTTAGTTATATAATATTTTGATCGAATGTTATTATTTTAACAGAGAACAATTATATGCGTTGCTAGATATTAAATGACTAATAATAGAAAATAAAATATTTAAAATCACAAATGTATCATATCATATGCATGTATATTTCTTCTAAAATACTAATCGTGTATGTATAAATTTAAATATATTAGTATTGAATGGTCCATCATCGATTATCCACAGTTCCGACGCTTTTATTGTAATATACCGTGGGAAAAACTTGTCTTGCGCGTTAAAAGCGCAATACACCAAATCTTTACCAACGCGAAATGTTTTTAGACCTTCGTAATGCATACCGTGTGTGACAATACAGGGATCAGCTAAAATGCATCCTTCTTAACAACCGTTCAAAATGTCAATTACATTCACAAAAGCAGCAAGTGAAATGAAAAATTGCTTGTTGTCGGACCTCCAATCTATTAAAACTAACGGTAACGAAACACAAAAATGTTTAGTAAGAAAACAGACAAATGATAAAAAAATCGAATTACATCTCCAAATATTCGTAATTGTCCATCGCAGCAAACAGTGGGCCAGCCGAAAACTCCCCCGGACAGACCAAGTGTATGAAAAAAGCACTTTTTCCACCAGAGCTCTTGATTTCTAACACACGAGAATTCGTATGAACTCGAAACCAAGTGAAGCTACGCTACCATCGACACTGAGAAGACCGAAAAAGCAGCTACTTCCCCTCTTTGCGTCAATTCTAATCCAGCTACGTCTGGAATCCAAAGTTCAATCCGATCTTCGGAGAAGACTGGTTCCTTCGGGCTACGAGAACTTAACAAAATTATGTAAACTGTACGCAGACGTCACTTAAAATTGTTGCGCAATGAACATGTACGATGAAATAACTTTGAATAGTATAAAAATAAACACATTGACACTCAGGTCAGAACAGTATTTTAAGTATGTATTTAATAATAAAATTAATTAATTTTGGTTTGACGCTATGACGGAATATTATCATCAATTGAAGCCTTACTGACAGTTTATGATAAAGTTACCAACCATTTATATTTATTTACTGAGCATATATAGTTAGTATAATACGGACGGATTTATTTAAAATTTACTTATTATTCAGTTTATATCTAAAATTTAAATTTAAAGCTGACCTTAGGTACATTTTGTAATACAAAACAGACCCATCGATATTTAATTCGTATGAATATTAGAAATTAACTATTATAGTCACTGTGTATATATTAATTTATGAATCGCGTCCATAAATTCCACAACTCAAATATCATTTTCAAATAATAAAAAATGCTTTATCGGTTTGCGATGCATTGGAAGTATTGAAATATGCATGCTGCAGTGTATTAACCGCTGAAATATTTGTTTATCGAATTTATGAAAATATATTCGATTGGATGGGTTTTAGTGCCATACCACAAATGCATTATTTAACATGTTCGAGGCGTAGGATCCGATTGACAGTGTATGTACACCTATGTGTAAGGTACGCTTTTTTAACACAATACAAACATCTGGAATAGAATTCGATATTCTATCTTGAATTTCTAAAACAAACGTACTCAATAGATATTTTAAATAAAATATTACATACTCCTGTGAAACAGATAATAAACACATACAAATACGTTCGAGTAATACAATAGATATTCTCTACCCAGTTAAGGTACTCTTCCTTCGCGAAAGACCATTTCTGACAGAAAGATAGAGCACAACACAAACACAACATTTACGACAAATACACGCGGTCGTAGCCCCATTTATATTGACTGTGGGTGCGTGGCAGAACTTTTATTGACAAGCGCTGAAGAGCAAAAAACGCCAGCTAAAATTTTACGTTATCAAGTATCGACGTCAAAGTTCTTAATTGAATCCCGTCCGATCGTTAAAAGTTTACACTTTTTAATCTTGAGGTGGGATGATAAAGGAGGCTGAAGTCTAAAGAAGCATTATCCGCGTCAAGATTTAAGGTATGCCTGCGCGTTTCGCGGATTGCTCCATTCATTCGCTTGCGAAACTAAGGCTGTCAAAGGATTAAATGACTCCCGTGATTAATCGATTCTATTCGGCTTGCTCGTTAATTAGTCATGTGGTATTTTATATGTCGTGTGCGTGAGAAGCTTTCATATCAAAATTCGCAAAGTCAATTCATTGATGTGTGTTTTATATATGAATACGATAAAATATGAGCAATTCATTTGGATATGAATAAATGTGCAATTAGAAAACATTGAAAAGAATTGTTGTTTTAATAATTAATTACTAATTGCGCATTGAAACGCCTCTCGTATTAATAATGATCATAAATACATTTAACTAACATGTTATATCATTCATCTTACATGTATTGAACCGTCCATGTTATAAATCTGGCAATGAATTGTTGATAAAAGTGAATCTATTCCCAGAATCCCGGACGATTTACGATACACCATAAATTCTAGAATATATCAACATAGTACCAAATATTTCAAGATTGATTTTTTGTCACGAACAATCAAGTTGATCTCTGATTTTTCGATACACCTGCACTTGTCTCGTGCGGGATAGCTAGATTCACAAAGAAAATAAATAACCATTTAATGGTGCAGAAAGCAATTATGACATCTTTAGAGAAGTGAATAATTATATTATTAAATATACTACAAAAAATATGTACAATAATATTAGAATGGTCGATCGAGCTGATTAAAAATTGTAAGTTTAATATAATAAAATACAATAAATTTACATATTATGAATTAATTTTATTGTGTACTACTTGTATGTACTCTATATGTTTATAAATTGATATGATACAAGTTATTTCACTTTACTCGAAATACTTTTAAACACGCCACCCAAGTACATCCCATAATCTCCATAATTATTTTTTTTCTGAATGTTTTACTCATTATTTATATTGTATTATACGCCCGAGCGAAACGTGTCGCACAAACGCATTTTTTCGCTTTGGTATTTCATACGCGAACGCAAATTCGCTTGTTTTTCGCATCTGCGCAAATTAGGCCGCTTTAATTTGGGGCTTTGCGTCGTAATTACGACGAATGTAACGCCAGGGAGCGAAACGACACTGCCACATCACCTGAATGAGTGGTACAAAAAAAGCAGTATGGTGCAAAATTAATTTGAAGCACTCAGTTGGGAAAAATTATATCTTGAAGCAAATCGTACAATTTGAAAAAATAAAACAAAAATAACTAACAAATTCTGCATAGAAGGCAACGAGAAAACAATAAACCTAATTTGTATCTAAATAAATAAAAACTTTAAACATATATACCTTTAAAGGATATTGTTTTAGTTTATAATAATGATCTTAACTGCGCAAAAACCCTAGAACAAACCGTTAAAGGCCGAATTGCATTTGTCACAATCGCAACAGCAGTCGTGAAATTTTAAAAAACATTTTTTTTGCTTTAAAAAATGTTAGGTTAGAACAACTCTTAATCGAAAAAATTCAGAAGAGATTTTTTAGAAACCTTCATATGAGAATATTTGGTTATTGTCGGTTCAGTGAGTTCTCATAGATAGTTATGTTGCTAAACATTTCCTCAAACCACGAAAAGGTGCTTGCTGTTGACAATTAGACAATTCTCGATGAATTCTAATTTTGGGTTCCACAACGCCTTCGAGTCACGATCTCGTCCTTGCAGACTCATCTGTCCATAGATATTTTTTGTGCATTACTTTTTATTTTAATGCATCTTGACGCATTATGGTAACCTGTTAGGTCACAATGATCTTAATTTTATTTAAATTAATATAATAGAATATACAAGTAATTCACACAGCGCGGCTAATTGAGCATAAACAAATGACAATTTATGATTAAAATATTAAAAAATATATAAAAAAAAAAAATATGGATTTATTGTATTAAAAAAATGGGCATTTTCTCTAACAAAAACATAAGCTTATCGGGCAAATATTTTAAATTTTAGAGTTGTGTGGTCATAAAAATATTGGCAGTTAAAAGTGTAATACCAAAAAAAAACGCGCTGCGTGTCAAAATAAACTTTAAAATTAAAAATCAATAAATATTTTGTTAAATTATTATGGCGTACACCTATAAGAAATGTGCACTATCCCAAATAAATTATTTTAGCTCCTCATAGCTATTGCCCAAAACATCCTTATGTTTTACAAACTCGTTGAGAAGCAGGACAGCGTTTTCGGGAGCTGACGTTCTGTCCGTAATGGGCAAGAATAAGGGATGCGATCACTACTCTCTTTCCACAGCTTTGAAAATCACCGAGAATCAACAGATTATCGACACAATCCCTTCAGTCACTTAAAAAGTACTCTATTAAATATACGCTGTGTCAATAATGTATAAAATAATTTGTATCCGAAATATCCTATCAAAAGGCATTGTAATTAAAATATGGATACGACCCATACTCCTTGTATAAATATCTAAGTATTTTTTTAATCCTCTAATCATATCGTACAGAACTCTAATTGCTGATAAACTGTCAAAACGACACGCGCTCCGCATAGCGAAGCCGAGCATTCTTAACGCCTTAATGTTAAACTTTGGCAATATGCATAAAAAATCCTTGGTTAATATTAGTATTAAATATAAATATGTCCGGAAATATTTCTGCTTAAAAAACTTCCGCCTAAACTGATAGTTTATGGATTCAAAATTCGCTACTAACTTAAATCCACTAAAGTCATGTCCTTATTTTAACAAGCGTCATAGCACCAGTATTATTTATAGATTAATAAGTAATAAATCATTACTTCCTACTCATAACGACTCAAAAACTAAAAATAAGACATCAAAGCTTCACATTAACCATCAATGTTGTCTATGCGTCACTAGTTTATACAATATATACTCGTAGTAAATAGATATTAAATTATATAGTCGAGTAAAGCGTGTCGAATTATATAACTCGCATAGTGAAACGAGCGCTAAACTAATACTAATGAATGTGCCAGTGCACGTTAATTGTTAGAGCAAGGCCTTAACGTTATGTTTTGTCATATGTGTCTTGCGACATCATTATGGTTATTAAAAATATACGAGATATTTTACATCAAAAACATAATGATGGACACCTTGGGATAAAATAAATAAGTACGTATGTATGTGACTTCTAGAATCAATATCAGACTTATCCATTATGTATGGTTCATTTCCTATATATGCAGTAACGTAGAGCAAATAGATATCTCTGTGACTAGAAGTTAAAACATATACATACATACATATGTATACAATATGTTTTTGTCTGAAAAATAATATTAATAATCTAATAAAAATTATATCAAAAGGCCGGCGTTTGGTCAAGTGATATAACATTATTTTAAGTAGTATGGTTGTTTGGCGATTGTTTTCTATTTTAATTTTATCAAGACAATAAAAGGACAGTTAAGTAGGTTTTAATCTCTGAAATCTATGTAAATACATGTCAAATACAATATTTTTTTAATAAAAGACTGTGTTTGTTTTATATTGGTTTATATACTTATTGCCATATAAAAACAACCGAATATAATGTTGCGTCTTGAACAATAAGTATATTGGTATGGATCCACGGGTTTTGTATTAGATTTCATCGATCACGTGATTACACATGATGTTTATTGTTTACAAATTCCGAAACGTAGATATAGGCAATGTATAAAAGCTTTGTAGCACATAGGTATGTATATGCGTCACACTGGAATAATAAGTCTAGAAACCAAATTATTGTTTTAGTTGCAAAATGTAAACTAAAGAATAAAGGACCGCATACTACAATCGATCTTTCTTTCTATTCTTGTGTCAACGATTCTTTCTGGTTCATAACAATATATCGTACCTCCAGAAGAACAATGACGTAAGAACTATAGATTAATTTAAAAAAAAAAATCGATTATTATTTATGCATTCCATCATTGTTTCTCTGGAGGTGGGATACAAAAAATGCCATAAATAATTTAGCATTGTTTAAATAAAACATAATTAATTCGTTTTACAAAACAAAATCCTACACATATTTACATATAAAGCGTCGAATCGTATTTATCGCCATTCTTAATTGAAGATAAACTTCAACGGATATAAAATGAAAGGTCAAAACAAGGTGAACGCACTCTTCCAAAGGGTCGCTTTGATTAATAGTTGAATCGGAACATCTGCGACCGCACTTTTGGAGGCAGTTTTCACACCACCATAATCTACCAACTACTTTTACGACTGGGGGCGCGTTTGGTTGACTCTTGTCTGATATTAAACGCAATCCAAGACGCACAATACACAATTAACTCGAACCACTTTGGAGTTAGAGCAATTTTGTTCTTTGTCCGACTGAACAAACGTTGCAATCAACGGTCATTATTTACGGACAAAACAAGGTTGTTCAAGAAAAAAGCGAGTGCTGCGTTGACTAATTGCAAAGTTTGTTTTAAGGCATTTTGTAATGGACGTGTAATTTTTCTTTTTTTTGTTGTGGTGGAAAAACCCGTCTATGTTAAAGAATTTCATTTTTGTTTGTTAGAATTTCACATTCCACTGTATTTAATAATTGTATTCTGACGGAAGTTAGTTTATATACATACATACAATATAATATGTATATATTTTGTTCGGTCGTGTTATATTTATATCAGATTTATACGGTTACCGCAAAAAATGTTTTTGATATCTAAATGCAAGACAAATTCTGTCGATGAATACACTGTGGTTATTCTAAGAATGTATTACTAGCTTCGCATGGTAGCTATTTCAATACCATCAGGTAATTATTATTTCATTTTATGTAAAATGTTTTCCTACCTCTTATATGCGTATTATTTTTATCATGCTTTCCATCTACTAATATAGGGTTAACAAGAGTTTTTAACTCAATTTGTGCGAAGCGGGGTACGTTAGTACCCCATTCTCAAAGTTGTTTGCCATATATTTTGAATTACTAATAGCAAAAAATTATTATTTTATGTAATCCTTTAATAAATGGTTACAAATACGTTGTAATCATTTTCGATATAAAGTCTTAATTTGGTGTTGTATGTCCCAAAAATGATAAAGCTGTCAACATGACTTCACATAGTTTTGCATTACAACCAAACCAAGAGATGTGTAGGAAAAGCAAATAAAATTAACCTATCCTAATCTTGCGTTACATCAACAAAAAGCTGGCAATTTTCTATGTTCCTTAAGATAAAAAAATATATCTAATCAATATGCTTTTATTTTTCGACTTAAAATATTCTAAGGATATAAAACCGTAGCCAAAAACGAGAGTTGGTAACAAATCATTGTTCCTACAGTGCATTTTTTCTACCTTTCGTTCACTACGGGTTAAAAACATTTAGTTAGACCCGTTGATAAGAAGCGATTGACTTGGTTACTCGTGAAAGTATAGGTGTACACACATAATCGTAAAATCCAACAAAACGTAATATGTAATAGGTATTCAACGAAATTTAATTATGTTATGTAAACACAATTTAATTACAATACCACATGATTTACTTACGCGTCCTAATTCACACGAATATAAAGAAAATAAAAAAAGTAAAAATAAACTGTATTACAATAAATTTTATAAAAATATAAAATAAGTTAAATATATAATTGCAACTTTACTACTGTTGTAATTAATTTTAAAAAATCAAGTTAAAATAGAGAATAGTGCGTAAAATGTATGTAACATAGTCAACAAGTAAATATATATATACATATATTTCACTTACCAAGTGTAGCGACGAATTTAAGTTTCTATCATCGGCCCAGTCGACAGTCATCTTAGGTCTCCAATTATGAGAAATAAATGGAGTCAGTGTTTTACGAGAAACTGCAGTTGCTCGATGCGTATGGAATTTCATTACGGCATGGTAGTACTCTCCGTCGTTCCTCAACAGTATCTTAATAAAAAAAAAACAAAAATATTATTAATTAAATAATAATAATTTACAAAAATATAGCCACCAAGGTAAGTATTTATTATAGTTTAAAATTTAAGTATAATTAATTACAATTACATTAATAACAAATAAAGTATTTGCGACTTGCTAAGAATAAGCACGTGTCACGTCAGCGATATACAAGCTCGCGTGACTATCGCCTATTTGAGCAGATTAGGGCAACTTTTGAGTACAAATTCCACCGAACAGACGTTCGGTGGAACGTGTACTCAACTGTAAGAGCGTTGCCAAATCTCCAGCTGTTTAAAAAAAAGTCATTACACAAACATTATTATATGATAAGTAACAAACAACTGCATAGACTGTTTCCGCCTCGAATCATTGTATTGTTAAAAAATACCAGAAGCACCTCTCATATATCCAATAGTGTAAGCATGGACATAGCGTACTTATGACATGTCCACCTCGAACTTCCACAAGTTAAAACTTTTCTACTATTCGCTCCCGAATTCACACTGACCTACGTCGAGTATCCCCATCGAGACTTAGGTTAAGACGTCCAAAAATTCAACCAGAACTACGAAGAGATGACTTTGAGATTAAGAACGGGTATCTATATTAATTGCAAAAATTGTACGTCATTTCAAAACTGTTAATTAATAATCAAATAATTTATAATATTAGCTTTGTATTTTATAAAAATAAATGCGCGACTGCAAGGTTCGCACAAAATTAAAAATATGATAACATTAAATATATTATTAGTCATCGAATGCAGCTGAGTTGAGCTTGGTCGCGTAACGAAATTTTATTTGAGTTTTACTATATCTGGGATATTTGGATATGTAGTGCAAAATTCCCTAGTTTTCTATTTCAAGAAATTTCCTTTTACATTTTTAACGACCTCGCATCGCGTAAGCTTCTTAAATACGTACTACCCTAATAAATTCGGTCGTATGTAAATATACAAGCTTACTTATATTTAATAAAAAATATTTTACAAAAATGTAAGGATGTTGTTAAAAATATAATTTAGTTTGAAAGATGAGTAATTACGTAAACGTGTTATTTTTAACGATAATAGTAGATGATACCAGTAGCTACTTACATCATCAATTATTAATAATTAAGTATTAAGAACCACTAGTTAGATATATTGCAGAGGTGCGATCATTACGGCTTCACGCGTTTTCATAATGATATTTTTTCATTCCGCCGTTCGCTTAAACGAGAGCCTGGCAATTTGCACATCAAAGAGAATTTCATACTGTTAATAATTAAATTGCAAACGAAAATTTGCGGTCGACCGGATTTCGCTAATTCTCTATTGGAAGCGCAAATCAATTCAATAACGAAATATGAGAGAAATAAAGCGATTGACAGCTCAATGCGTGATCAATGTTGTCGAAATTTCATTTCAATGGAGTGGTGGTATGTTTGCCTTATCCCCCCCTTCTCCCCTGAAAATGTATACAACATACACTTTTTGAATCATACCGATATTATTATATAATGTGATACATGAGCATATCTACTAGATATGCTCACGTATTTTTTTTAACTGCTTTTTTAGCACTAGATATTATCTAGTGCTAAAAAGGCAGTTTCAACAGCAGGTTGAATTAATTTTTGCAGTACGTATTTCGCAAATGAATTAATGGTTGGTGATCGGATTATTCAATAATCCAATCACCAGTTGATCTGTAGACCTTATCAAGTATTATGAAGTCACTACGTGGTACTTTTTTTACAAGGGCTACGAGAAACAACTTTCAAACAAAAACTTCTGAAAGCAAAAATATATTAAATTAAATATAGAAAGAGAAAAATTATAAAACGAACACAGATAAAGTAACATGGCAAATAAAAATATATTGTCGCGTTATGTGGAACTGAGAACTATTTGTGATGATTTTCATATTTTTTATGAATCGCCATTAAAATCTATATGTGATACTTATAATTAACCCTTTTGCTGCCGGATCTGACGTCATAATTTAAAAATAATCAGATCTAGTTTTTAAGGGACTATGGTATTTTCTTCGGAGGGATAAATAGCATTTTTTAGACCTATATTTTTTATTATTTAAATAATATAATCCTCATAATAACGGCTTGGTAACCAAAAGATTAATAGTTAAGCATACACGAGCTCAAACGTGAAAAGTTTAAACCTCGAAACTAATATCAAGCATTAAAACTGAAACTCTTGGATACACGAATCTTACTCATTCACCCGATTCGGGTGACAGCAGTTTAAAGAACTTGATATTGATTAAAAATTAACAAGAATCAATCTTCTCATAATTTCGATTTAACTTCGTTGAATCTAAAATGATGATAATGGTTTCAGTGAATTTGCCATAATGAAAACAAGAAATTATTGTTTAATTTCTTGTAAATTCATTGTCTTTTATAAAAACTCTGACAACGTATGTTTTATATTTGCGTTTAGCAGAGGCAAAATAAAATAAACACACAAAACATATGAAAAGCTAGTTACGCTAATACCGTGACCCGCAAAAAGTGACTCCATTGCACGGTATAATTTTAAAAGTAGATATTCGCGAAAACGCTGCATTTGGCAAGCATGTTCCATTAAAAACATAATGCTATTTTCTCGTAAATCGCACGGACCGACACAACATAAAATTTCCGCTGTCTCTTTATATTATGGAAACGTACGAGTGGTAGGTAATATAAAAAACCTACAAGATATTTTCATTACTACACGAAAATATTATATTTATTAAATTACAACAGAAATGCATTTAGCTGAACTAAAGTACTATTTACCTATATACATATGTATGTATGAGTCAATTTAGAAAGCCTAATACGAAGTTTGAAATTATCTAAATTAAACCAAAATGTGTCAAAGGTAATTAATATCAAAAACACCCAGATGTATAAAGTTAGCCGCTAGTAAAATACCAAATAATTTGTAAGTATTCCTACATAATCGACCAATAGAAAGCAACAATCGAACAAAGGTACTTTGCCAAGCAATAATATGAGAGAAATCGTAATTTCTGCACACCTAAGAATTTTGAAGACACCTAAGAGCGACTAGATTTACAATAGCATTAATTACTGTACCTCTTACTACTTAACCGCACTAAGTACCTAGAAAGCAATCGACATTGTCTCAAGGACTAAATAGTATTGTTATACGAATCATTATGTGGACATTCAGGAAACGACCACATCGGTTTCGCTTGCAAGGGCCACACAGAATACAAAATTTTGCCTAATTAAAGGTTGCACCTTAATATGTGGGATTTTAGAATACGACCTCCTTTATAGGCCTTTTCTTTGATTTTGATACATGGATTTAGAATCAGAAAAAAAATGTTTATGGTTAAATTTTTACTTTATTATTATTATGTATCGTATCGCAAACTATAAATAAGTCTGTTCGCTAAAGCAGCAAAAACTCGAGTGATCTCTGGCGTCATGAAATTCACACAACTTATGTCTAGAATTTCTTGATTAACGCAATGCTATGTTCAATTCGCAACGCCATTTTAATTATGAGCAACAGAGTTTCGAAATGTCAATATTGACATTTCGAAATTTCGAAAAAGACACCATATTGTTTAACATAACGTAAAAAAATATTCTGGTGATATCCAAATCCCGAACAATGTTAAGGACCGAGAGTAGGAATCGGCTGGACGAACGATTTGTTAGATGAGTCGACTTTTGTAATGGCTCAAGGCTGTCACGCTCTTTCTCTCTCTCCGAGTTCAAGATCAAGTGCTGTCTCTTTATTTCCTTTCTCTATTTATACATTCCACCTGTGACGTATTTCCTTGTGACACATTTCATAAGGTAGCAAGTACAGTACCGTTTTCGATATCGAGTACACCATCAATTCGTCGCTTCGATCAAACGAATGTTAAAAAAAAGTCAATCCCTTGTTTACTCTAATTCTAATTGCTTCACTCAATCTGTGACGCATTTTCCTGTGACGAGTCCCAATGGACAATAAGTACAGTATTGTTTCGTTATCGAGTACATTATCGATTCGTCGCTTCATTAAAACGAATGATATAAAAATCAATCCCTTGTTTACTCTGATTGCTTCACTATAAGCCAGGGGTAGCCAACCCGCGACCCGCCTTGAAAATTTTAATTTACTACGCGTTATTATCACGTAAATGAGGAATTTTGTATATTACCATGACGCCAGTTAGCTCCTCGAGGGAGATTAAAAAAAGAGTTTTTAACACATCTTAAGAATGGTGAATAAGTGGCCAATTTATAATATTAGTTACATTTAAACTAGCGTACTAAGGAATACATTTCAGGGTGTTGATTTTTCGGGTTTTATTCTGCACCATAAAAAAATATACTGAATTATAAATATTTTTCTCTCTTGTATACATAAATATGTACATTTGTGTATTTTAAAAATATATTATTAAGACCCCCACCTCACGAAAAACCCGTTTTTTCACCATTACAAAAAACGCGTTGATAACACTGACCGTTCCACAAAGGACAGGATTGACCTTTTTTGTGGAAAAATTGCTCAGAAAGCCAACGTCGTCGGCGGCGACGGTAAATCACAATTCCTCGCCGGCGTCTTTGTGCGCCCCTGGGCGATTTTGGAATTCTTTGAAATTTCACTCTAATAATAATAAACGGAATATTTTAACTCTCGGGCAAACTATAAATCAGAAATCAATGTGGAGGCTGAATGGGCTTCGGCGGAATCCCAAACCGTATTAATAATGGACATGTATGTACGAGATGCATGTATGTATGTACATACATACATACATACATGTGTATTAGGAAAGGACAAAAAAGTTCGCTGATTGAACGATCTATGGGATTTGTTGACAAAATAGCACTAGCCACTGTGTTGCGATTGGCAATAAAGCACATAAAAAAGTATTCATTCTCACTCATGTTTATATGAGATATTTTGGTTTCTAAATTTCAGAAACTATTAATAACAGATGTAAAATATATCACGCTAATCTAATGTGTATAAAAAAATAATTTTAGTTTAACTTTGATCTAACCAAATAAAACATTTAGTATCAAACAGTGGCGAAACTAAATGTCTTATATCTGCATGCAACTACATATTTATGAAGGTAATATAATTTATAAAGCTCAAAAATTAAATCAACCTTAGGATCTAAAACTAGTATTCGTTTAAAAATAAGATGATTTTTAATAATAGGTTACAAATATATTTACATATTACAATAAAATGTGACGTAATAGTTTGTTTATTTTAAAACCGCACTTCTATCTATCTAATCCTCGAACTCTTTGACCTTTCCTTGTATAACAATAATAACGAGACGCCATACGAGTTACATTTGTATATAATGTATTTATTATATTAATAATGTAGAAATGGGTAGATGTTATAATATACCATAATATTTCACCATTAACCGAAATGAGTTATAACGGCGAAACCGTATTTCAGCACTTGGGCGCGTTAGTCGTGCAGAAAGATAAGCGCTAAATTGAGCGATAAAAGAAATATAATAAATACTGAATTCGGATATATAGGTACATTCCGTACATTGTTGTTTAGTTATAATACAGGATATCTCATTTTCCCATAAATATTTATTTTATATCAAATACGATACCATAGGGCAATTATAGTCGCAAATAAAAATTATAGTATGTTTAAAACTAATTGTGTCACCTAGTTACGCTCGGAGCCAACTAATAAACCTATTCTTAAAAAATAAATTATATATCTACAACATCTATGAGACAATTATAATACCAATAACAAGTTAACAACGTCTTTATTTATGTGAGTAGTAATAGTTGTAATACTATAAATATCTACATTAAACAATATAAGTTATTATTATTTTACATACATAAAATATAGCTAGCTAGAATTATATTTTAGTATTTTTTTTAATTCTGGAGAAGGACTGGTAAAAAAAATAGTTCCGCCATATGGTAGAACAATTATTTAAATATCGATTAGATCGCAAATGTTGTTTGGTCTTCATTAAAATTATAACTTGAAAGATGAAAAAACCTAATGCAGTAAAAAAAAAAAAAAAGATAATATAACATAGTTGATATAAACATGAAAGCAACTAACTTTAAATAATAAAATTGATCTGACAATATTTTTAATAAATTAGATAAAAAAAAATCCAACGACAAAATAGATTAATTCGACTTATGGCGCTCTCTGTAACCGACAGTCTTCCAGCAACTTTGCCAAAGATATGTCGAGAAAAACCGACAAGCACACATCCAACTTTCTCGCTAGGATTAAGTGAGTTTTTGTTCGTCTCAACTAACTGCCTCTAGATTTTCCGATAACAAAACTATATCTACTTTCATTTTAAAGACATTATCTTAACTACTAAACTGGAGTTTACCACTTTGCAACTCCTGATAGAGCGATATTTAATTAACACAAGAGTGTTAAAATTAGACATTTAGTAAAGCGAAGGGAACCAATGCCGATATGTACATATGTATGTATATGAAATAAATCAGTTATTTAGAAATCGTGATAATAACATTACATCAAACGATTTTTTCATAAGATAAATTTATCTTGTATAGAATATTATATTATACTGCAATATAAACCTGGTGTAGTCATTTAGCTGTGGCGATATGTGCGAAATTTATATTCTACATGATGCTATGAATAAATGAAAAATTTTCATTTACGAGTATGCCGCAAAAACGTGCTTTTACCGGAAAACGATTTGAATTTCATTCACGCGATAATATCACTCCCCTTGAAGGTGATTGATAATAAAACCTCATCGATTGCCCTTTTCATAATGGTCGACATTTTGAAAAATACATTAAAAATTACACGTAAGAAAAAATTAACTCTTAAATTTAATAGATAAGTCATTGAAGTTATTCCACGTGAAATACTCTCGGATTTTGAGGTTGAAGGGGTATGACTGCAGCCTAATAGACATCGGAAAAATATATGTAGAGAAAAACAGGTAAGCACACATCTGAAATTGATATACATTTTTATATATTTAAGATTTCAAGTGAATGAGGAATTAAAAATCGAAAATGTGATGATACAGCAATAAACGATTGAAAACATTTTCAGTATTAAATTTGTAATGAGGGGTTGTGTAAGATATTAAGTGGGAATTTGTTTTTATAAAAAAATATTTCGCTCGATTTGGTTCTATGATTCAATGTCTTGCACACGTGTTAAAGCACTAAAATTGTTTAACGACCAAAAATGGAGTTCAAGTGCACCATGAAAGACACTCAGATGCTTGTTTTGGTGTAGAAGGTCCTTTATGAGTCTGACACTTGGCATACATATACATATTTTTTTATTTCTAAAAATAAGCGACGTCAGGTTTACACTTTTATTTTTTACAGCTAATAATAGATATTTTTTAATTATATTTTTTTTCCCTTTTTAATCTTTTAATTATGTATGTTTAATGATAGATAAGTACTATATTATACAATAATATATGATTAGTTATTTTAAATAAACTAGTAAAAATTATAGGAATTTTTAAATTAGTTTTGCAACTAAAAATATAAGACCAATACCTATGATTTTCATTCCTGTAGTAAAGAAACTTAAAAAAATATAGTAAGTATCTAGTTATTTTTTCACGCAAAAACTATTAAATTAACTATCGTAAGCAATCGTTTTTTTTTTAAATACATATTTTTTGGGTGTTTCGATTTTTTGTGCTGGAACTGTTTTTATCGCACGAGCGTGCAGCCGATTAAGTGTTAAGATGCAAGTAAAAAAATAATGGGTGCTATTTAACAGGGAATTATTTTAAGAGATATATGCATTTAAATAATTACTTTGTTCCATAAAACGAATTGTTTGTGCATTTATGTAAGATAAAATCTTCGGATTTTTTCTTTGGAAAGGGATTCGTTGTAGAGTTATTCATCAAGTGTTCTGACTAATGCTCGCTTGCACCTAATCTGTCTAATGATAATGCTAATGCACAAACAATTCATTTTATGGAACAATTATTTTATAATTGCTTGTTTAAATTGTCCTCAAAAATGTTATTTTTAATTAATTTTTGGGGTCATGTTCGATTCCAAAAGTTGGCGATCCACAAGTTGCAAATGGTAAATTAACTAAAAAACAATTATAATTAAATTGCAAATTAAATCGTTACAATGCAGTAGCCAGGCAATGGTAGCTCATATAAATTTATCTGCATAATTTATAAGACATGCAATAGGTTACTACCCTTTAACCTCATTATTCTCTATATATCTATGTATGGAAGTCCAAATAATAAATTTAAAAATGTTATATGTTGTTCATTTAATCACAATAATAAATGAAATAAAATATAGTAAGAATATATAGATATTGTAAATTAAAACTTGCAGGATGCTCACTAGTTTTTAATTAAATGTGACGATTTATTCCCCAGTACTCCACTAATTGGATACCTAGTTAGTCGTTTGTATGTGTCACACTCGAAAATTCACATTAAAATTCGCTTCCTCTTTCCATTTTAGAGTAAAATCCAAACATACTTGCATTTATCCGATAAGTACTAAAAAATAATTTTACAACTTGAAAATAAATCTTTGCTTACCTCCTTTAACTCCTCGCTGTTGTTCCGAATGTTTTGACCTATGCTTGCTAGTCCGATATCGATTGGAATGTCTTGTATAGTTAATTTGCAGTTGTTGATCGATTTTTTTACGGCTGCAACAATAAAGAATATAATTTAATAAATAATCACGTGCAATATGTATATAATAAATCAGTAGCATTCAAAAATCATAAATTCCGTTAACTTACAACAAACGTTTGAGTAGTGACTAGTGGTTTTTTTTTCATTATAATTTTTATATGATATTCTGTATGAAATAAGTTCATTAATATAGATTATTAAAACCTTGTATGAACCATCTAGCTCGATTTTAATTAATCATCACGATATTCATCCCTGAGATTATAAAAATCCAAGAAAACCCAATTTGTGATAGTCCATCGGAATTATAATTACGTAATAATTAATAATTTTGATCTTGTGAACACGACAGAAAACACTAGAGCATGTCTCGGCAACCTTTTTTGACTGCGAAACAAAATATTTAAAATGTGACTATTAAGAAGTAAGTAAATATGTTTGGTCCTAACAACCATATATGTGGTCTGGTTGTAACATCGTTAAACGTTATTTGGCACATGTATACATACGTATATTAAAAAAACTATTTGCGGAGTTCAAATGGGTCACTTTAAATCATCAATCGGGTCACTTGGTGACCCGCGGGTCATAGGTTGCCGAGCCCTGCACTAGAGTGAACCCAGGTATTCGAACCCAGATCTTTCAGTTATGGAAAAGTTTATGACAATACAAATTATAAATAACAAAAACGATTTTGATTTTGAAACTATACACTGCACAGATGTCGAATATGAAAACAATTTAACCAGTTAACTGCGGAATTAAGTTTTAAAATCCCTTATGGGGTTGTGTAATTAAAATCAAGCAATGACGAGTATACAAGTCGAACGCAGAGCAAATTCTATTATAAATTTTATTTATAATAGGAGCATAATATTTATATTTTAATTGTTATCGAATAATACCCGATATACACAGTAAACTACACAAAACAATTTTGGGAATACCAGATGCATTGGTGAAAATAATCAACTCGGTTTGTAAAAAGCAATACATTGTATGGAGAATAACCAATATACCAGAGATTAATCAACCCTTTTTTTGAAATACATAGAAATTGTATTGGTAATATATAGGGAACATTCCACTAAATGACATTTTTATTACAGAAATTTTGAATTTCATACAAAAACTCGAAATTTCAGTAAAAGTAAATGGTAATTTTAAAGTAGTAAATAGTATTTTTTATTTTACACGAGTATACCTGTCAACTGTTCCGAAATAAAGTTTAGGATTGATGTGTATATACATCTAACGCAGTTAACTGGTTAAGAGGTGATTGGGTTCCGAAAGAGTAATCGCTAACTGTTTAACATGACAATACACAGTGGAGACAATTATTAAAAGATTTCTGTGAATAAAAATATAAAATAAGAGGACGCTAATTATTTTAAATATTTATCTATTGTAACATATCCAATCCCGGGATCCCGAACGATTCATTGTATTTAAATGAATTTCGATAGCAAAAAATACAAACATCAAAGCTACAGAGCTTATTTAAATAAGGTGATAAATAATTTTTTAATGAATGTCAAACGCATCAAATTTTAACATTGATCCAAACATCTTGGATCGTAATGGATTCGTCATCAATAAAAACGTTATTTATTACGTTTAATGAGCCCTCATTTCACAACAATAACAATCTGAAGAACTCTAATAAATATAAAGAATTTTTCGGTGACATTTAATGAAAATGGCTGGATGAAAATTAAAGAAATTATACAAGTATCTCTAAAATTAGCAGTCGAAGCACTCTGCTGACGTGATACCAACTTGTGCTCAGCCGACGCAATTTTAAAATTTAGTTTTAGACAATTGACCGAGCTTAAGTCTGCATTAGGCAAAGATTTATTAATTTCTCTATGAAAACATGTAGAAAAACGAAGCCGAACAGATTTAACTGATACACTAAAATATTTATTTAACCCTTCATCATGCAATGACAACAAAACAACTCTTAAAACTAAAAAAGAAACTATTCAAAAACTTATTGAAATATTAAGTGAAGAAAAAGATCAAAATATATAATCGAAATATCAGAACCACTAATAACGACATCAATCGAATTTACTTCAACGCAGTCATCCCACATAAAGCCCCTATCAATTGAACAAGAAACAATGAAACAACAGTTACAAGATGAAATCACAAAAAACTTGACGACATGTGAACCATAAGTTCGAAGCTGCACTAGCCTCATGTCAATTATAAACTAAGAAATGATGTTATTTGAAAATGGAGGCTCACGCAGTCATCACCTCGAACTGGCATATATGTAAATATTTCATGACAATACCCACACAAGTGTCGAGGCTAAACGTGCTTTTTCAGCAGCAGGCTGCTTAGGAACCAAAATCAGATCCAGACTAAATGATGAAACACTTCATGCTTTGATGTTGCTTTGTGCATTTTATTCAAAATAATGTTTTCCGTTAATTGTGTCAATGAATGTACATATGTACACATACATTGTCAATGTTCATTTTTTATGTTCTCAAATAAATATGTAAAACTGTTTCCCTTTTTTATTTTTGTTGTATTATTTTCTATTTTAAACCCAAGTCTAAAATTATACGTACATTGTATGTTATAAAAAACAGATATAAAAATATATTGTATTATTCATTTTAAATTATTTTTATCGATAAAATAACAAAGCTAATATTAAATAAATATGAAAATTATCCCAGGACTAATCCCGGGATCGACTAATTGCAATACCAAAATCCCAGGATTGGAATCCCTAATTAGACCCCCAATAACACGGTAAATTGGGGATGCTATTTGGGTGCCATTACTTTATCTGTGAGCAAGCCAAAGAGAAGATATCTCACCACACGCGCCTTATTCGTAAGAAATTAGTACAAAACATATGCGAGTATTTTCTAGTAACCCCCAACTACACATACCCAAATAGCACATCCCCAATTTATCGTGTTATTGGGGGGTCTACTGTATTATTATATATTAATATACATATATATATAATACAAATATAATTCCAAGCATATTACGCTCAACAGTGTACATTTATAAAATAATAATGACAGTACCCTTAACTATTTTACCATGAACCGCTGATGGTCATAATAAACTATTTTTTTATTTATTTAAAAATTTCCCAGAAAAATACTATGCATTTTTTTTCAAAAATTCTGAAACACTTTTCCCGACTTATAGTTTTAGACAGACCTAATTAACAAAATCCTAATATGCTAACCTACCAACGAGGTTTATGTGGTATTAGTTACGCAATGACAATTACAACAATGTCAAGGCTCAATGACGAATCAAAGCATTTGCTCTAATACAATACAAAATTTAAATCATTCATCAAAGTAAAAGATACATATGTAAATAACTTTTTATGTTGACCATATTATTTATCTAGCAGACAATTTAACTCTTTTATTACTACAGAGCGGATATATTGACTTTGACATAATCGTCAAAAATACCCTGAACTGATATATTGACTTTTCAAATTTTTTTGTTTATTACCAAATTTTAAACCTATTTTGAATATAAAATGAGATTTCATGTTAGAAAAACAAAGATAAGAACTGTATAATTAAGAGAAAACTGTTATTCAAAGAACACTAATGGCGTTAATAGCGAATGCTTTTACATCCATTATTGTTAAAAAAATCTCCTTTTTACTGTTTAACTATTCATTTAAATAGTATAATATATAATATAATTTTTGTATATTTATATTTATGAATGTACATTAGTTTATATCATATAAAATAAAACATAAGTGGTTTGTAGATTCTTAAAAACTATAAAAGTATTTGTTCAAAAATTAAATTATTATCTATATGTATTCATAATCTTGAATTATATTTTTATTGCTGTATCTTTAATTTATAAACCTAGGATAAGTCTATAACAATATTATTTAATAAAAATCCCAAAAAAAAAACACCAGAATAAGTTAAAAAAATTAAAAAATGCTTAAAACCAGGCATTTTTGGTATTTCTAGCCTACATATAATAATCTCAGGTACTAAGAGTTATTATTGATACAACATTATTGTTTTACCAAAATATATTGTACAAATATAATACAATATCTCTTTTAAAAAATATTTAAAAAAAATACATCTTACATAAACGACACTCCGGATTAGAACGAACTATAATATCATTATACTGCCTTATAGCATTTTGCACCCCGGCTTCGCTGAAGTACATGGCGTAGGCAGTTCTGAAAATAAAATATAGACAATAATTAGATTTGAATTACAATAATATTAAATAAAACTGAATTTTATTTTTTTGTATTATTTTAATCTAGATATTACTACTAATAAATATTTACCCTTTGCCCTTTCCTGAGAAGTGCAGCATTAACCGAAAGTTGTATAAATCGCCACAATTCACGAAATAAGGAAAAAGTTCATCCTCATAACAATCGTTGGGTATGTTCGAGATGTAGATCTGAAAATGGAATAATTTAATCGTTAATAAAGCTTTAGGCTGGTTTCACGCGTGCCGGATGGATTCATCCGGCACCGGGCCGTCGCCGTGTAGTGGGGATGGTGTTGTATGGGCTAGTACCTACGATTTCAGACATGTCGGACGAATCTATCCAACGCTTCCCATACAACACCACCCCCACTACACGGCGCCGGCCCAATGCTGGGCAAATCCATCCGGCATGTGTGAAACTGGCCTTACTGTATTTAACTTTTGTATGATTGTACATAAAATAAAAGCATGAAACACTTAAAGATGTGGCAATATATTATCCCCAGAAGAGAAAGCAATGATACAATCGTGAAAAGCGGTTAATCTAATTTAACCTAACCTGTGGAATCGTAACCATAACATAACTCAAAAGAGATCCAAAAACATTATGTTGATTGCAGGCGTCTTTCTTATGACGTCCAGTGCTAACCGGCCATAAATCAGAAAGGTTAAAAAAAATATTTTATAAAAATCAACCTCCGTTCGATTTAGCAAACTGTTTAAACATGGTAAAAAATAATGTATGCTTTAACTAAGACTTCTGGTCAATGCATACATTGATGAGAATAAATACTCTAACTGTAACATCTACATACTATGTATATGTATGTATTATATATACAAATAAAAAAGATAGAATTACCTGTTGAAAAGGATTAACAGAAATACATATCACAAATGATAATGAAAAACATAGATTATATTAATAGATGCGATTCTAATTCCAGACATTTAGGAGGTGTTATATTTAAAAATATAGCAATAATAATAACTATTTAAAACATATAAAGAAATACATAGTGGTCTGTCATGGTGAAAATTTTGTTGGAAGAAATTCCCATATTATTATGTTTAGCATAGATATCTCCAAATAGTGATCCAAATTCATTCTTAGAATTCATAAATAATATTTTAGAGCGGTGTTCTGATAAAATTATGGATACCATTTTAATTGAAGGCTGGAATTATGTTTGGAACATATGTAAGGATTTTTATAATACAAAAATAGAAAAATGAGCAAATATATTGACAATGTACAACTTATGACTTGAGCGCATTAATAGATTTAGTTTTTATCAATAGTAAAAGAGTACAATTTAAAGTGAAAACAACCCCAAGAATTACTGATCATTTCATTGTATATATGTACATATATAGAAAAACATAATGTAATTATTGTAAAAAAATAATAATGAGATAATTAAAAAATTAGATTTTAATAAATTAAGAATAGAATAACAAAAATGTGACTGGAATATATATAACATGGATGTTACTATTATATGGAACCATATTTATAAGAATATTGTGGATAATAAAAAAAAAGTCTATATAAATTTAGAATAGAATATAGATTCAACTCAAAACCGTGGATTAACGATGATGTTAAAAATGTTTTAAAAATAAGAGATGAACCGTATAAAATATTTCAAATGATAAAAACAAAACAAGTAGAATAGTTTTAAATGGAAAATGGAAAACATACCAGGGTCAACATATGGCTGTCAAAGAATTAAGAATAGGTGAAAAATGGTATGAAAAGTCGATAGATGAAATAAAAAATGACCTGAATAAAATGTGAAAAACAATAAAAAAAAAAGTAATCCTTCTCAGAGAAACGACATAAAAATATATAGAGATTAATGGAAATATATATAAAGATCATCATATGACAACAGAAACAAATTTTACATACTACATAGAGCATAGAAGAAATTCTGAATTCAATACCTCAGTTCATTAAATTAGTATAATATAATAATTTTAATTTTCCAATTTTTGTATTAAATCAGAATTTTCAGAAAAAAATCACAACATAATTTGATAATAAAAAAGGAAATAGAACTGATGAATTAAATGTAAATAGAATAAAATAAACATTGAAAATACTAGGAACTAAATTAATTATTAATTAAATAAAACACAATCACAAGGAGAAATACTTGATAATTTGAAGATTGATACTATTATACTTATACCTAAAATACAAAATAGTAAAAAAAGGTTATGAAAATGAGACCAATTAACACATTGCCTTGTATGGAAAAGGGGATGGAAGAAATAATAATCAAACAATTAAAAGATTTTCTTTTTCCACAAAACATTCTGTGTGAACAACAATCGGGAATCATTGTAACATTTTATTGAATTTAAAGATAGCTTTCGAAACAATAGACAGAAATATAATGTATATAAAGAAATTAGAGTTTATGTGTTTAGTGAAATAGTTGAAAATGGTTTGATAATTATTTTTAAAAAAAAGAGATTAAAAAGTTTTAGGTAGATTATGATAATCTCACCACAGGGGTCCAAATTAGGACCATTGATGTTTATAATATTTATTAATATAGAAAAATGTAACATACAATTGTTGCAGATAACACTTAATAATGAATTAAGTATAATAGAAAGATGGTTAAATATAATGTACTTAAGCTTACTTAATTTATTGTTTATGTTAAGTTAAGTTAGATAATAATATAAAATACTTTAAAAATTAAATTTAAGAAACATTGTAATCATCTAATCAAAAAGATGAGAAATATGATAAATAGAAAAAAATAATCTACGATATTATTGAAGTTATAAGTTTAAAAATAATATGTTACCAAAGAATTTTAGTAAGTATTTGATAATTTATAAAGATGTACATAGATTTAAGGATATAAGTATTAAAAAACGAGTATGGGCAGAAGAATATTGTAAGCATGTGTGAATTTTTATAATAATATTCCTAGGACATAATTATAATAAATAGTATTTTTTAATCATATTTGTTTAGTATATAAAAAATCAGCTATATTCATTTAAATTTAATTTTAACAAATCATTTTTAATTTAACTATGCAGTACAGTACAGTACAGTACTTGCTAAAATAGTAGTGGCACTCGAGTAAAAGCGTTCACAAATGTGAACCAAAATAAAAAAATAAACAATATTCGATTGTGAATTTTCTATAATCGCAAAGCGAAAATATTTGCACTTTTAAAATTATAGTCGAGCGTGTTGGAAAAAATCAAAATGGCGTTCGAAAATGACGGACGCTGTGTTACTTATAGTTCAGACCGGTGTCTTGGACCACCAACCACCAAATTTTTTTCTGCAAAGTGTCGCAGAAAGGTCCGAGCGTTACGTTGACGGCGACGGCAACGACATGGCGGTCGCGGTAGAAAAATGGCACACGGCGTCGTTTGAAAACGAGCGCATGCGCATCGAGAATAATAAACTGCGTCGATTCCAAAACGAACGAGACGAATGCGCATGCGCAATCAGTTTAACAGGGAAGCGAAAATTACCTTTAAGAAATGGGTTTGCGAATCTTTGATGATTATACACGTTAAAAAAGAAAAACCACCACCGACCGAGATTTTTCTATGAAAAGTTAGTTACGTAGCAGCTGGTGTGTGTTAAAGAAAACCTATCAGGGTAAAAAAGATTCTTCCCGCGAGTTAAACGAAAACGATGCGAGGGTTTTGTATAAAGAACCGAGATATTTCAACTGTAAATATGGTTGCGTGTAATCAACTCGAGCAACAAATCGCGGGCAAAAAATCAGAAAATAAAACCGATACCGATACCGAGTTAAAGCAGAAACAGCTTTACCAACCGCAGCCGCAAAACGCGCCTTATTTAAACGAAACGTATTTTTATTCGTAAACTTTAATGCAAAAAACGTGAATTAAATTACGCGAATGGTCTCGATAATGGTGAATTCTCTTCAACATTATAAATATGACTCACCTCGTGTTCCGTCGGCTCGACGGGAGTCGGCCATAACTCCTTCCTCAGCCACACCACGTACTGTCCGTTTCTCTGCTTAACTTCATAACCACCCCTTTTGATGAACGCCAACGCATTCTCGTGCGCTTCCTTGCCGAAATCCATATCCAGTGCCCCACGACCCGCGCCGCAATGATTCCGCAATTCTGGACCACCTCTATATATAGAGTGAACTACCCTACTCCCACTCCTGCACAAAATCATCGCTGCCCAGGAATAACATCGTAGCTTGCGTTTTTTTACATAAATAACCCTTTTTAAACGTAAACGTAAATTATTGTTCAATATATTAGTGTTACATATATCAAGTACACAAACTTTTCTACATTAAAAATCAAATACAGAGATAATTTTTTTTAAATAATATAAAAAAATTGATTTATTAAAACAACATTTACATTTTATTACTTTTCCAACGAAATACATATTGATCTATCTTCAGAGGCGAAAAATTTACCAATATATTTATTTTTAAATTGTTCACTTCCATAACAAGCGCCAAAAAATAATTAGTATAACTTTCTTCCGAATAAGCAAACTATCCTTCAAACATATCCCAACCGTAATTATTTAGCCTCATGTTAATCATTTGATGAAAACCAATGAGAAGTTCACTTGCTATTAAAGTAAATTATCAACACTTGATGAGTTTGTATAGCGTGAAAGAAGGTGAAAAACGTAAATTTTTTAAGATTGTTTTCTTTAAGCAATTTATGCAGGACTCATTTTCTCAGTTTTGTTGTAAATCCTAGTGTTAGAGATTTCTGCGAGCTATTAACTGAACTGCAGTTCCTCTTGAACGTGGTGAATCTTCAAGTGGTTTATCAAATATAAAGGAAGTTTGTGAGTAACGTTCTTTTAGCATATTTTCTTTAAATGTTAAGTTTATAAGCCTTTAATCCGAGTGCTTAAGCTCATAATCAGACGGACTGTATTTGTGATCGTCGGGAGCGGCAAACCCCAAAGAGGGACACCATTTAGTCTGAATAGAGGCGCCATTTGCTTCTATAAAACGATGTCAGAAGTTTATATAAGCTAATTTGACTAGACGTCCTCTTTTGACGAGGATTGTCCTAATTTATCCTCTCTTTGTCTTTCTATGTCCTACTTACACTAAAATTTCCATACGGTTTTGCACAAACTTTTCCGAAATAACTTTTTTTAGCTCTCTCAGGAATTTATCCTTTTGATATTTAAAAAAGGTAAAAATTATTAATTAAAAGACAATGATATGACAGGGTTTACATTATATGACGCATGATATGTATTATATGATATATGTATGTATAATATATGAACACACGGGCCTGACAATGCACTGCATCGAACTTTAACTAAAAACTTTTTTATTACTTAACTCTTTGACAATGTGCCAATACAGATCAAGCTTGCAAAAAGGATGTACCACACCTGAGCAAACCGAAAAATAAGCACAAAACTATTTATGAAAAATAGTGGTGTCTCTAAGAACCACATCGTAGAGGACGAAATAGGTGCAGGTCCAACGAAAAGTCCCTAGTGTAATTTAAATATAATAAAACTTTATTTGATAATTAATCTTCTTGGAGAATTAAGAATAAAAGTTTACTACTGTTTTAGCAATACATAACACACATCACGGTAGAGTGTGGTAAATTAAAAATTAAACTCGTTAATTATATTCTTGGAAGAATTTTGCAAAGACGCAGATTCGGAGCATTACTAAATCACGTAGAATTACTATTAAATAGTGATGTATGATGGCTTATCTGTGCTAAGTTTTACAAAAAATGTTTGTAGCGCAATAGAGGTAAGGTGATTAAAAAAAAAATATATATATATATATATATATATGGTAACTAAATCTAAATATAAACAGGCATCTGAGTATAATAAATATGATGATAAGGTAACACTTTTACTTATTGAGTTTATTAGAAGATATTTTTAAAATAGAGGATTTAATATCTTTTGTATTTTTTTTCATTCAGCACTAAAATAATTTTAATTGTGAAAGAGAAAGAATTTTAATTGTTAAGGATGAAAACTTGAAATTAAAATGTGACATATTCTTGAAATCGAGAACCTTTTAGAGTAGTTGTTGATATCTATCATAACCTTTGTGAATAAGTTTTAACATATCTGACAGCATTTTCTATGCTACTTTTTCATGCAAAACGACATTCTCTACTATGAATGCAATTAAATCAAATCATGATCATTTGGCAGTTTTACGTACCTATAACAACAATATGATAAGCTTGCTAAAAATATAGAATATCAAGTTTCCGGCGCTTCCTTTTATAACAAGTAAGTAATTATAAGTTATGAAATTAATGGAAAGCATATTTTTTATGATATTAAAAATAAAATATTATGGTTGCTGTTATCAAAATATCTAAAAATATTAAATAGGCTCACTTTATTTACTACCCTTCTAATGATTATTAAACGCATACGATTTTACACTAATTTCAGTGACAGGTCACCAGATTCCTTTCGGAACTTCTAATAACTAATTATCACAAAAATATATTATTGACAATTTATTATTTTTTAAATTAGAAGCAATCTTTTAGATTTTACACAACATAATAATATTTAGCTGGTAGATTAAATAAATTTAGAACAACGATAAAAAAACGTTTGTTAATAATTGTAAATAAAAATAGTGTATCCTCTTAAATCATAACTCATTCTTTATTTTTATTTATTTTTTAATAAGTGAGATGTAAAGTTCTGTGTAGAGTTTTGGTGTGTCGTAAATGATAAATGGTTGCAGGATCATTGATGTAATGCAGAGGTCCCTAAACTTTTTTGTTTTGTAGACCACTTGCCATGTTTTTCGGTTTTGGGTAGACCCCCTGCTTGCTTGATATTGATTTTTTGCAAATTCATCAACTTCAAATGTGTTTTTGAGAGCTGGTATCGTGCTACTCACTTTCTACTATCTGTGTATGTGGATTATTCCATTCATTGAAAGCCAAAAATAAAGTGGTCTATATCGACCCCTAGGGGTCGATATAGACCACTTTATTTTAGGGGTCGATATAGACCACTTTGAGAATCACGATGGTATATCATTATGTGCAGGTTTTTACAAGTTCAAAATGTATTGCGACCACAAAGCGAATGCCTACATCCTACAACTTACACAATTTTATAAACATATAATATTTTTTTTACCTCATAGGTACTTTTATAAATAATGTAAATGTTTTAATTTTATAAGATTATAATGTAAGTAGATAGGTACTATCAGTGGTTGTTGAGATCCACTTCAGTGGACCCCCATTTTTATTTCATGGACCCCCAAATTTATTTTTGCTGACGTAGACCCCTTGCAGGTTATCATAGACCCCTGGGGGTCGATATAGACCACTTTGGGAATCACTGGTGTAATGGATTATCCTAAAAAACAAATCTACTTTATTCAGTTTTATTATCAACTTTTCACCATCGTTGAGAATTAAAAGATAAACTCAATTTGCACTCCAGTGATTGTAATATAAATTAATTATATTTTTTAAATACGAATTTAATACGTATTTGTAGTTATTAGTTCTTCCTCTGGACTGAGTTTCAAGACGCGTGCGGCGTTATGTAGACCTCCGGGATTGAAACGTTAACATTGCATTTAGCTAGTTTTCGGAAAATATACGATACTAATTTTGTAGAAACATATTTTTTATATGATGAACGAAATTAATCGATATATCGCTTCTTTACTTTGCTATGAAAACAACCTAAAAAATATATACATTTTGCAAGCAATACATTTGTAAAATCGTAATGGCTAATATTTTGGTACCGATCTTATTATGTATTTAAAATCCGTTTTCTTTTGCAAATACATATTGATATTAGGTGTTATATGAAGTATGTATTATATATATCCATGATGAAATTATTATACATAAAAAGTTGATATGTACATGCAAAAAGTCCAAATGAACTCTTAATTTCAACCCAAAGTCAATCAAATAAATCGTATAAGTATCAATATCATATTTACTTCAAAAAAAGTTTGATTTGCTGTTGCTAAGTGCAACGCGTGTGTTTTACATATTTTAAAAACGAATTATTTTTTAATCGCGAATCATCGACTTGATCTAAAAATATCTCCGAGACAAACAATTTCATGACATTAGTTTGACCTCAAAACAAATAAATACAAATACATACACAATTTAATACAATAGTTGTACTTCGTTCATTGACTTCACACACCTACATCACATTTTTGGTCATAAGCAACGATTTTGCGACTGTGGTATTTTTTATTTATTAAGTAGATGCATTTATATTATTTTCTTAATACCTTCAAATAATACATATAAAGAAATTAATTAATAAACATATAAATAAAAACTGAGCAAATTAATACATTATTAAAAATATGAATTCATGCAAAAGGTTTTTTTGTCAAGTGTTGATAAACACGTGCCAAGGACAAGGTCAAGCGGACTAAAGCTGAGCTTGCACTCTAATATATTTTTATTTGCATTACTCTTTCCAAGGAGTGAAGTGGTAGTACTAAATTGAGGAGGACTGTCCTCCTTTTGCCTTTCTTTGTTCTCCTTGAACAAAAATGTCCGAGGTGACCTATTTTTAGCAGCATCCCTAAATGAGCAAAAATTTCCGAAATGACATGTTTTAGCTCTTGTAGCATTTTGTCCTCCTTTATCCTTTTGGAACAAAAATTTCCATGATAACCTTTTTCAGCTCCCTCAGAAATTTATCCTCTTCGAAAAAAAAGTTCCGAGATGACGTTTTTATTTTTAATGTCCTTTGATATTTCCAAATCTGGTAACCTTACCTAAAAGGAGTTTTAGACTGAAATTAATCAGTACGACAGTGTTCCTACTTATTCACCCTTGATGAAATGAGGGAAGTTCAACAGCTCTTCCAGACTTCAACTTTCTGATCAATGTGATGATTCAAGGCAGAACCGGACCATATGTTATTGTATAATACAGGCATGGCGAACCTTTTTGGGTTCGCGTGCCAAAAATCCTCAAATATTATTCCTCAATTGTGTGGCGTGCCCAAGGAGTAAAAAAATTACCAAGATAGAAAAAATAAATAATTATTTTTCCTTTAAACGATTGTCATTTATCTTAGAAAACATTTGATAATTAATAAAATAAAATAAATTAATAATTCACAGGTTAATTTAATCAAGATTTAATTTTTTTAAATTTCAAATTAAAAAAAAATTTTGAACTTGGAAATCGTTCGCGTGCAATCCAAATTCTCAAACGTGCCACCTCGGGCACGCGTGCCCTAGGTTCGCCATGCCTGGTATAATACATACAATAATAGACTCATTGACGTCATATTAGGTTTGCAAATTTGATGCTATTTAGGAAAATCTAAATTTTCGGTTTTTTGAAACTGAAAATCCGGATTTAAACTGAATTTTATTTCTATTCATTTTTTATATTATATATCCTTAATTAAAACCCTGTTACAAAATTAAAAGCTTTTTACTTAAGAAATCTTACAAAATATTAAGTCTTTATTATTAAACTTAATATTAACTAAAACTTAAATATTATTAAAAAGAAGAAGAAAGTAATCGCTGGATGCGAAAACAATGTGGAACTGGAATTATAGCAATGATAAAACGTTGCATTTAAATAAACTTCTACCAAATAGCTAAGGTTTTTGATGAAGAACTATCTATTAAACTAAATATAATATATATTGTAAACATAGCACTATTCTAATAAAATAGCAAGAGTATTCCAACAAATATTAAGAACAAAAAAAGCAACGAGGACACAATAAAAAATAAAAATATTTTTTTATAATTCAAAACAATCGTCAATATAATATTAGCTTATTTTATATGCGTCCGAACGAATTAAAAAAAAGTAATATCTATAAAATACCAAACCTTACGCTTACGAGATTTGTAAGTAAATCAAGTTATTTTGCTATATAGAAAAAAACAATTTGAATCTAGTACTGCAGTCAAAAATTAAAAAAAACACAATTCATTTATTCTTATTATAAATTTTGTGTCATATTCGTCGTGCGCTTAGTCAACTAACATTAGTTACGAAATCGTTTTCCTCAACCATAAAAGTACATTTCTCGATGTGTTGCGTGTAGAAGCAGTCAAGGACGTATCATTAGTTAAATGCATTTTCTTAGACGGCATTGTATATTTTCTTAGACGGCATTGTCTACTACAAATAAATAGTAAGCATGTTGCGATTACAGAAAAACCATTCGACGGTCGCGGAGTTGGAAAAGTCGGTTAGCTTCGTCAGTCAGAGTTTAGCTGTCGGACGCGACGGAAAGATGGTTTCTTGAACTTGGTTGTAAACGAGTGTTTAACTAAATAGACAATTATTCATAAAATGGTCGTGTGTGATAAATGGGTAGCCGTTAAAATCATTGAAGTTGTACGTAGTCGACTTAACTTTCTCCAATTTCTACTTTAATAAAAATATCCTTATTTTTAAAATCTAATTAAATTTTATATTTTTTTATTTGTGAATAAAAAACTGGTTTTGTGTAATTTAAATATAAATAAATATTGTTCTAGATATTTTGCGTATCTTGTATGGTGGCAAAGCGTGTCACTGATGACGAATCGGTGCGACTCACACTTTATTTGCAAAAAATATCAAGGGAATGGTCCCTATTGAGGAACATAACTTGGAGTTCAATTGGGGCTTCATTTGGTGACGCAGTCTATGGAGGTAAATTATTTACACAAATACCATAATTTTATTCTGTTCAATTGAATAACATAAAAAGTTATTTATATGTAAATGCACTATTAGTAGTATTCAGTATTAGATATTTTTCATGCGATTATTTAATCTATACATTTCTTTAAAAAAATGCAGCAAACCAAAAAAATTGTAACAAAAATGATTTTTGAAGTTTTGGAAATTTTTAATTAAAATCTAGCTATTTAAATATGTTTTAATTTTTAAAAAATTAAAAGAGAATAAAAAATGATATTAACATTTAAAAAAATGTATAATTTAAAAAATTGAATATTTAATTAAATTAAAAAAATAGCTTCACTCGAAAGTTAATTACATATATTGTCTTTATGAAATAAGCAAAACAAAACACATCTATATAATTACAATGGCATGTATGAATAAAATAAAATACGTGAGCGTGTAACACAACAGGTTAAAACTGGCAAGCGTCACTCGTGTTAAATAAATTATCAAGCTCAAGTTTTGCGCTTTAGGATTTTAGTTATTGACTTGAACCTTTATTGGACAAAAAAATATTTTTTATTTAATCCACTGCGTTCCAATTAATTTAGTCACCAAAAAGCTACTTAAGCTACTTACCTATTATTTATATATCATTTATTTTGGGTATACCCTGTACCCGTTTCAGATGTTGGGACCACTACCTGAAAAAAAACCACACAAGAATGCTATGACAAAAAACGAATGTTTCGCTATATCCTTGTAAATATTATTTAGTTAATTGTTCACTATTGTAATTCACACAACACCAATATTTTTCAACATATTCTTAATCGCACGGAATTAGTTTTTATTTTATTTTTATTACTCTGATATCTGAAACACTAAATATATTTATGTGTGTATATTACAATTACTTACATATTTATATACTTGATGTTTGGTTATATTTGTACATCAAATGCTATAAGCAATGTTCCATATGAATATATTATTTTGAATTACGTTTTTAAACAACTCTTTTGTTTTTATTTCCCCAGTTTTTTATTTACATAATATAAGAATTTCCTATATGGGAATAGCCCTACTTGATATGCCATGCCAAATCCATATTGTGACGATTTATTTTGTCCTTCCATGCAAATACTATACTATTACTGTTCGTTCATGTATATGTTACTACTTCTCCCTTGCGTAATTATTTATGGCTTGTGTTAGACCTAATTGTGCTTGTTAAATATATTTTTTGGAAAAGTAAATTGGCCATTATACAGAGTAATCCAATTCAAGTTTCCTATGTTGCCAATGATCATGCTCATGATCATGCCAATGATCAGACAGCTGTCAATAATCATGCGGGGACGTCGTTCCAACAATTTTTTATAGTTAAATTCGCAGGGGACGTCCCTGTTTACAATACGTGTTAAAATTAATAAAATCATATCAATAGAAAAGATCGGTTATCTAGCGTTCATTTTAAGACTTTTTATAACAATATTACGACTTACAATAAATAAAGCATAGTGAAGCATGAACGAAGTATATCTAAACCAAATTTTGTTCAATAGGAGAGCGCAAAAATCAATAATCCATTCTCAGAAGTACCGCTGCGACTGCGCCGACACATTTTTTTTACTTTTGACGTTTATTTTTGACTTCTGAGCAGCGATAATTGTTTTTGCGCCCTCCTATTGACCAACATTTGGTTTAAATATACTTTGATCAGCACTCTTATATAAAAAGTTCGTAGTAATATCGGTAAGGATAGCTATCATATTTTTAAAACAGTCTGATATCGAAGTGCAGACAAACTATGGAGCAATAAGCGAGATGTAAAAATAAGAGAAATATTTTGGACCAGACCTAATGAAAGTTCTATAACTATTATTAGTTTTTAAATTTTCATTAGGTTAAGTTTGGGTTTGAGCAGAAAATGGACGTTTCACAACTGTCAAATGTAGTTTCATAGACATTTTAGAGCGGTACATAATTGCACTAGCACATATCAGTTAAATTATAGTTACGCTAGTAGAAATATATATTAACTGGTGAAAATGTACTTGGACTTCACTTGTGAAAACATAACTTCACTGAAAAATTCACATGCCAGATAAATTATATTTTCACTGGCAAATCTAGCGGTGAAAATGTTTCCGATATAATTTCACTGAAATGACATATGTATTTAAAAATAATTTCGGGATAGATTCAAAACTCTTTATTTTAGATTTTCTTTGAGGGATAACCAAAAAAATTCTGATTTAGAGTCATGGTCGTCATTTAAGATTTTTACAAGGGGAGGAGGGCAAATGTTGGCCAGTTTGTGGTCGTTTTTTAACATTCCAATTTCATTAAGATTTATAGTTATATCAATAGATAAACCAATAGATAAAAAAGAGTCAACTCCAAATAACTTGAGGGAACAATACATAACATAGAAAATAAATTTTAATTTGCCATTTAATCCGTGGTGTTGCTATTCGCTTTTTATTTTATAGTTATTGGGAAAGGCTAGTCATCATTTGAACGCGTCTGCTGTGCGAGGCACATAAGGTTCATTTGCCAGAAATGTTTATGGATTTTTAATTGCACCACGTCGAATTTATGATATCCTAGGTTAGCTGTGACGACATTTGACGTTTTGACATCCTTTGTCAATATTTTTTTTAATACTAAGCCGAACTAAAAAGTTTATGTTTATTACTGTATTGCACGGTTCATATGAAAAGATACAGTCATGGTTAATTTTTTTTAACTAAACATTTTTTATGGAATGTACAGTTATTTTGAAATTCGATATGTTCCTGGCGCGACTAACATCTTGAAACAGTGCCGTAACTATAGATTTATGTCCATATTTCGCTGCAAAAATCTGAAAATCACACAACACATTAAAAAAATCCTTTAATTTATTATTTCTGCAATTATGTTATCGCAAATAATATTAAAATTTTTTTCAATTTTTTCGATGTTCGGTTAATAAATTTGCCTCTAAGATATCGATGGCTTAAATTGTAAAATTGCTTACTCCATATTTGACAACTTTACAGGAGAAACAAAAAACTAAATAGACAACTTATAAATAGGAAAACAAAACAATATCTCAATTTTCTGGATAATAAATTTTGGTTAATTAGCAATTTTTTGGGCATGTGTATTTCGGTTAAAGAAGATACAAGGTAACATTGTTAAGTCACTTTCACCCAAAAGTGGAGTTATCAAATTTACACTTTAAGCCATCGATATCTATTATTTAAAAACAGTTACATACGTAAATTTATAATTATATTTAAAGTTTTTATAACAGTTTGTCTATTTTGCAAGAACTTGCTTGTGTTTTAATACGTTGTTGTAATTTTCCCCATAACACTGTTAAAACTTTAAAAGGGCTATTCCATACTGCACTATTTTTATTTGCAAATTTGATTTTTTTGTTGTCATCACTTCTTATTTCTATTAGTGTAATTTTTCCAGATAGATAAAATAGCATCAGCTTGCAGACTGCCTAGTATCACTTATTATTTTTGAATGTTTATATCAACCCAATGTATTACTTTTTTTCAAGTACGAGTATGTCTAAAAATAAAAATATACCTATAAGGTCACCTTACTTTTACAGTACTCGGCTTAGTTGGCCCTTAATATTCTAAAACAGGGGTAGGCAACCTGCGTTCCGCGGGCCACAAAAAATAAAGTAAAAATATAAAATAGTGGTTATTAAGGGAATTTTTTTACTACATGGCTAATTTTGTTGAGCAAAGTTAGCAGTTTTTAAAGGAGAAGTCCTAAAAATGTTGCTGTCCCGCTAATTTTATTGTGCAAAATAAATGATTATCAAAGGATTTTAAGATAATAACCATCCAATGGAATTGATTTGATTTTATCTTGTGATTTACTAACTGGTTAAGAACCCAATATCCTCTTAATTACTTGCGGTCCGATAAATAAAACTAAAAACTGATCGTGGCCCACAACTCTAAAAAGGTTTCCGACCTCCGTTCTAAATTTCATCACATTGTAGTAGAATATCTCGAAACATATATTTGTTGAGTTTGAAGTTAATCAACGTTTCATATGTTATATACTCTGATTTTGAATCTTATGTATTCCTATTATTATATAATTCAATAAGATTGCGACGCAATTGCAATGCTGCAACGTTATTAGTTCATCGCCCTAAAATCGTGATATATGAACGTTTGTTATACTAAAGCAATTAGAGCAAACAAGGGATCGATTCAGTATCATTCGTTTGAACGAAACGATAAATCGATGGGACACTTGAAATTGGAAACAGTACTATACTTGTTCAGTTTGTCACAAAGAGATGTTGCGTCACATGTTATATCACAGGTCGATCGAAGGGACAAATCGATGGTATACATGTTACCTTATGGAATGTGTCATAAGGAAATGCGTCACGTGTGCAATGTATATACATATGGGAATCAAATAAAGAGAAGACACTTGATCTTGATCTCGGAGAGAGAGAGAGTGACGGTCAGAGCCAACACAAAAGCGTACTCATTTAAAACAAATCGCTCGTCCAGCCGATTCCTCCTCCCGGGTCCTTAACACATATGGTCTAATGCCGGAACAAATTTGAGAAGCACTGGGTCATATTATTGTTTAAATCTGCGACATGCGTAACGAGGGTGGTCCCTCTTTTAAAATAGACTATGAATTTCGTCTAGCATTATTGATGTCTGGGTCTATTTTTTGCACTAGTCGAGTTAATTCATCTCTTAAATAATTATTTTTACCACCCAGAAGGAAGATTTGTTTTGAAATTGTTTCAAATGCAAGTTTACTGGTCTCTTCGAAATAGTTTTAATTACTAATTAAAATATTTCATCGATATATGCACGTCTATGATTTGATTATGAGTCAATGATTAAGTAATAAGAAAAAATACTTACTATCTGGCCCAGAAGTCGTTAAACTGCGGCTCTTGTGACACACATTTTAAAATATAATAATTATAAATTTGATTGCTACAAATTTTATCACAATATATGCAAAAAATATTTTTTTAATAAATAATAGTGTTGATTCAAAGCATTTTGCGTCTGACCAAAACGAAATTGTAACACATTGTGTTTCGAATACAACTACATACATATATGTACATATAAGCATATAACATTCTTGTCGCAGATCTTGGTGGTCCACGCTAGCTCGAGACTTCCCAAATTGTTTTTTTTTCGTTTAATTGTTCTTAGAACTTGACCACTATTCGCGTAAATTGTTTATTTTCTATTGAATTTGCGATATGTGAGGTAAGATTTTCGAAGAACTCGCGCGGGTCGTATGTTCAATACCTGTAACCTTTGTTGGAACATATGTCCTTGAAATCTAATTTTAGACTGTGCACTTGTGTGTAAGGTTCGCAATACCGGTGATACTGATATTAGGGCAAAAATCAACCTTCGATATTACAACATGAAATACCTGTAGTACCGGGAAAAAATCAATTTTTTTCAAATCCGTAAATTTTATTTGTTGAAAACGATATCTTCATGGCTTAGATCTTAGAACTACGAAAACAACGATGCCCATATTCCATATTGCTTAAAAGCGGAAGTGGAGAATAAAATTATGTTTATTGTAGGGTATTACCCTAAGTAGTGTTATCGGAGTAACATATCAAAGTAGAATAATACATTATTATGCAGTATTTACGTATTTTTTAAATTTAATTACCTTTTACCATGAGTAGAAATAAAAAAATATTAGAATTCTAAATCTTTCGGAAATAAATATTATTGAGATATTCTAAAATAAATATTAAATATGCAATAATTAAAATAAAAAATAAAAATAAATCACATCTAATGTTATATACTCTGATTTTAAATCTATATATTCCTATAATTATATAATTCAATAAGATTGCGACGCAATTGCAATGCTGCAACGTTATTAGTTCTTCGCCCTAAAATCGCGATATATGAACGTTTGTTTATAATAAAGCAATTAGAGCAAACAAGGGATCGATTCAGTATCATTCGTTTGAACGAAACGATAAATCGATGGGACACTTGAAACTGGAAACAGTACTATACTTGTTCTCTTTGTCACAAAGAGATGATGCGTCACAAGTTATATCACAGGTCGATCGAAGGGACAAATCGATGGTGTACATGTTACCTTATGGAATGTGTCATAAGGAAATGCGTCACGTGTGCAATGTATATAAATATGGGAATCAAATAAAGAGAAGACACTTGATCTTGATCTCGGAGAGAGAGAGAGTGACGGTCAGAGCCAACACAAAAGCGTACTCATTTAAAACAAATCGTTCGCCCAGCCGATTCCTCCTCCCGGGTCCTTAACACTAAATTATATAAATATCACAATCATCAATCACATATGTAAATCTGTTTTTAGAAAAAAATATTTTGAAATACATTTTGAAGAACAGTTGAATTTTAAAATTCTTCTTCTTCTATAAACAGATTTACAATTTTCAACGCACTCCTTTCTATAAGGTTTGTTCAGATAATCGTAACTAATAAAAAAATAATGAGTAATATAGGAATATATTTTATTGGAATAAATTAGCTAATGCTACTCTGGCCCATCAGCATATAAAGTATTTTTATAAGTACCTGAATGTAAAGAAGATTGTTAAACGCTTCTTATTGTTTGAAACACGAAGTATTCATAAATAGACGTATAATTGGTCATAAACGTTGGCAGCATAAGTCGAAATGTAACCTGCTTGCTTATTATATTTTCTCAAAAAAAAACACATGAAGACGACAATACTTACTACATCTTTATTCAATATTTTTAAAAAAAATGTTCCAACTCTTGAATCCTTGGATTTTTTAGCAAAATTCTCAAGCATGTATTAACATTCAACAATATATTACAACATCAACTTAGCAATACAAGCATTTAGTTTAACTTTGAATGAATGCACATCTATCAGATAAACTGATTAAACAACGTTTAAATATATTAAACAGGACAATTAGATGTAGTTGTAATTTAATTGTAATGTAATAAAAAGACAATTAAAACAACTTCCTACGAAACATAATTACCCATATTGGATGTAAAAACTGTCAACATTAAAAGGGATAGTGATTTAATTAACATATTTATTATATCAAAACAATAATATTCGAATGCTTTGGTTTTGTCAGTCAATAAGCATGGTGAAACATGCGAGTGGTACTCGGATTATTTATTACTTATTCATTAAAATAATAATAATGACAATACCAGTAATACCAATATTGACTGTTTTTCTCTTGGTAATATCGGTATTGAAAATTCCGGTATTGTTGAAATCCCTACTTGTGTGCAATGTGTATATGAATTCAAATTTACTCGAAGCAAACTTCAATAAATTATATAATAAAGCAACAACTCCCGTTATTCGAACTGTGCTAGTGATAAGTTATCTATTGCTGCCATTCTTCAAGTGTGACCTAAATAATTTCACATTTACATGCATTTCACATATAGCAGTTAACTATAGCATTGTTTCAAATTACAGGTTATGTCATAATCACCATTGGTCTTTTGCTTGGGAAAATTTTTGCAGAAGTACCAAAGGGTAGAAGAATATTAGAAAAGTTTCTGCTAGGACTTGGTGCTCTTTTTTTCATCATTTTAGGTAAATATATCTTATATTTAATATAGTTTATGTTTAATACATGTGTAATTTTTATTTTTCTGTTTCAGGTGGACTTGAATTAGCATCTTTAGATTCAATTCCAGATGGTCTCATTGATAATGCAGCTGTTTTAGGAGTTCTGTCGTTAGTCACTGCTGCATTATTCCTCATAGATCTTGCCGGACCTAGAGAAAAAATAGCAGAAAATCGTCCGCAAACTGCCGTCAATATAAAGACTTTGGTCTATCCGAAACTATCGCAAGAAAGTCAACCTGATATTAAAGTAATTGAAAAAAATGAGTCAAAAGCGACGATTGTTTCAGAAAAAAATGGAAAAGTCACTAAGAAAGTAGATAAAAATAAACCGATAGAGAGGGTGGATAAAAAAAGTGAGGAAATTGAACAAAAGGATGACGATGAAGTTGATACTTTTGTAGTTCCACAAGACGACGGTTATCACAAGTATACCGATAACACTTCTTTAGAAACGATCGAAAAGACAAAGTTTGGATCTGTCCGGAACGGTAATCCTAAGCATTTGGAATTATTTGATAAAGTACCAATAAATCATAGAAAATATAAGCAGGACGTAAAAGAATTTGAGAGCAAATATGGACATTTAAAAAAACCCGCTGTTTACGAAGAAGAAATGGATAAGAACGCTGCGTATTTGAAAATTTTGGAAGATAAGAGAATACAGAAGCAGTATCTTAACGAAGCAGAGAATAAGAATGAACGATTTGTAATGAAGGAGTCCGTTCCGTTGGACAGGCAAAGCTATCCATATTTAGTTTCTAGTAGAAGTTTTGATTTTGATAGGAATGGTAAGCGTTGGGACACGTTTGAAGAAGAAAGCTTACCACCGTTTCCAGTGAAAGAAGACTATTTACCCGTATTGCAGACTCCTATATTTTCAAAAATTAAGCAAAATGGGAATCATAAAAATCATGGAATATATGACAATTACTCGCATTATAAATCAGAAGGCTCTCAGACAGATTCAATGAGGAGTAAGATGAGTACGTTGAAGTCTAAACCGCCCACCTTACAACAAATCGCAGAGTATTTTGGTTTAGAGAAGAAAAAAAATGAAAAAAGAGAAGCAGCTTCGCAAATTTATAGAGACGAATTGCCGGCTGTGTCGTTTGTTCTGCCGACATCGAAGATCAAAATGGACTGTGGTGGAGAACCGATTAGCCCGACGGATCCTGGTTATGTACAATACACGGCGCAAAGGTGGGACGAGAAATCTGATCGTAGACAATCGACAAGGACTCCTAGACATAGTCCCACCGATGATTGATAATAGTTCAAATATTAATAAAAAACACTAGAGATTCATGTCACAAAAATATATAACTTTATTAATTATATTAATTTACACAAAATATAATTTTTATATTACGTGTCATAATTTATAAGACTGAATTCAATAAAAAATTGATTTATATATAATACAAAAAGAACATTATAAAAATATCATTCACAATACCATTGTAACATTTTATATATTTATATAAAAAAATCATAGAAATATGCAATATATATATATACTTAATATAAATTTAGATTAAGTACTATAAATTTTGAGCAAATTTGAAAATATGTATTAGATTGTAAAAATACCATTTGACTTTTATTGAATGTATAGTTATAATAAAAGGGTTTGGTGTTGATTTAACGTATTATTAATTATCATTTTATCAATAGCACAATTATTAGAAACAAATATACATAAAAATTCTTGGACTATTGAATCTAAAGTATATGTATGTATATACAAAGTCAGAGTGAATCTTTAGAATAAAATAAAAATGTAAATATGTCTTAATAAATACATATTTTTGATATGGAAGATATTTACAAAATTAAAAAATTATAAAAAATCAATATTTTAAATATTTCTCAAACACACTTAATGATAAAATGGCTAAATATGAAAAAAATAATGCAAAACAAAAATACAAAATAAATATGGTCAAAATAAAAATTATTATTATAAGAGGTCATTGACTATGCGATTATTAATACTATATAATGTAAAAGCTGAAACATTGCTATTGATATAATAATATACATATAAATGATCATTACTTGTTCGTATCCTATTAATATCTATTGGTTCATTTAACGTTTCATATTTATCATTAACATTAATAATGGCTCTCGGACGAATTAAATTTAATCGGAGCTGAAAGCGTTGGCTCCAGACTGTTGTAACGTAATGTATTGTCTGACCAAACGCGATACTTCATGGGCTTGCTCCGTTTGCAGTCTCGTCACTCGCTGCTGCAGCAAAGATCCGCATTTCATGTCTAAGAATAGAGAGCCGTCTTCAGATCTCACCTGAAACGAAACGTCAACATTATAAGAAACACGTATAACAATCACACATATGATAATATGTAACACATACCTTTCTAGTGCTGATGACTTCAGCGAATGGCCAATGCTGTATCGTCTCGTGGGTTTGAACGTCTAAGAAATGAACTCCGCGTCTGTTCAATGCTAAGATATGGTCCCTCCATTCACTTGGAGAACCACCTCCTCCAGCTACTCGTTTTACGGCAAAGAACGAACTTCCAAACAATGGCCATTGTGATAATACGGCTAGAACCTTTTATTTTATATTTAAAAATATTAGTTCAGTTATTTTTACTATGGTTTATTTATAATAATTTATACATACTTGAGCTTTAGCTTGATGAGTGCTCAAGGGTTGAGCCGCTGACCAATCGGCCTGTACTAGAGCAGCCCATTTTGCTGGTTTGATCTCTCGCAGTCCAAGTACTGGCTTTGGCAGTAAGAATTTGATCTGTAATTGTATTTTATTATGCAGTTAAGTTTGTCAATGATTACTGGGTAGTGCATTTAAAAGTAGCAGATTGAATATTTGTGATAGGTATATTGTGACCTATATAAAAATAACTATTAAGATAATTTTACACAATGAAGGAAATGTCAGTAGATAGATATTAAATATGAGATTATATTAATATGTTTATAAAGTAGTATGGCGATCCCGAGACGACCGTCCGGGACGCAGCATACGCGAAAGTGAAGTCCCGCTGAGCCTTGCACCTGAACTAAGCGGCATCGTACAATGACGCCGCATCCCCGCAGCCGCCAGCAACGCGCGGAGTGGGGATACTTTTGCACACCCGACCGGGAATATAAGGAGGGGCCAAAAGTGCACATATCATTCGACTCCGGACTTCCGACTCTGCAACACTCACTGGACTACAACTCGCCGCTCGACTTGACTACTCGGATTTTACACCTCGCCTCCTGTCTGAGCAACCATCTCCAGGATACGCGGTCGAGGATTAATATCGACGACTGTCGAAGGATCACAGTCAACACGCGTCAAGAACTTACCGGAAGATTTCTCAAGGGCCACTTTGTACAGTTCGCTGTACAAACGTCCTACCACAAATCGTCAACCGGACCCGCCGATAACTACGAATATAGAAGCGTAACCGCGACCGCTTCAGTAGTAATACTATGTTTAGTTATTACAGTATTTTTCTGTTAAAATACTGATAATATTAAAAATATATTTTTGTTTATTATTTTAATGAGAAATAAAACCAGAAAATTAAGATGACTCTAAATTTATAACTTTTATAATTATATAAATAAAATTTAGTTGGCAACAGAATATTACACTGATCATTCTGATGTAAAGGAAAGACTAGTCACAACTTTAATTGAATAACAGCTGTTAAAAAATAGTAAAAATAGACTTTCACCTTAAGTTGCCTGAAGTAATATTGTATGGAAATGTATGGAATTTATTTATAAAGCCTCATTACATTTACTTAATTTGAAGTGAAATGCAAAAAAAAACTTTGTATTAATATATATTTTTTGATTTATTTATTGTATATCTTCCATGACATATGTTAGCCAAATGCATTACAACAAGGTAAACACAATCAGCAACTACTAAGTAAATAGTGAGAAATCAGACTGTAAATAAGAGACATTTATTTTATTAATTATAAACTATTATCACAGCTTACAACCAATAGATGTCACTGTGCACGACCTAGCTCAATTTTATTTTAATTATTCATTCGTAAGATCAGGAAAATCTAGGAGAACCTAATCTGTGATGATCGTTCGGCATTTTTTATTATATAATAATTACTAATACCAATCTCCCAAACATGATAGAAATTTAAAAACACAAGAGTTCACATGGGATTCTAGTTCATACAAAATACTACAATATTTAAAATATATTTAAGTAAACCTAAACCTAACTTAAATGATTCAAAAACTATAGTTTTGGTAGTGTTTGGTTTGACTTGGTTCTGAACAGAAAATTAACGTTCCTCAACTGGCAACAAATACCTGTTTAGAATCCACATCAAAAGTAATAAAATCTTGTCATCGCCGTCGCAATGGAAATGCTTGGTTATCAAGCATTCATATTAAGACTTTTATATCAATTTTATGATTTACAATAAATGAGAATCGATTGAAGTTAGTCTAAGCCTAATTTTGATCAATAGGAGAGCGCAAAAAACAATTAAACCTTCTCAGAAGTAAAAAATCTACATCAAAAGCAATAAAATCGTGACGGTGCTGTTGCCATGGCAACGCTCGATAATGAGCGAGAAGTGATAATTGTTTTTGCGCCCTCCTATTGACCAACATACGATTTGAATATTCTTTGACCAATACTCGTATATCAGAAGTCCTTAGTAATATCGGTAAGGATAGCTATCACATTTTTAAAACATAGTCCAAGTTCAGACAAACTATAGAGCAATATGCGAAATGCAATGTCTGTCTGTACTTCTTCTTCCGCTTATTTTCCTCTGAGAGATGGGTTGACTAGGTTTGGTTAGGTTTGGGTTAGAACAACAAATGGACATTTCGCAACTGTCACATTGAGTTTCATGGACATTTTAGAACAGCATATATTTCACTAGCGCTTATCAGTTAAATTATATATTCACTAGTAAAAATATATATCTTTTGATGAAAATGTATTTGGACTTCACTAGTAAAACTATAATTTTACTGAAAAATACACATTCACTGTAATATTTAGACATCACATGTAAATCAATAATGATAAATATGTAAACATATAATTAATACACATAAAAAAGTTGAAATCATATAATTTTACTAGCAACTGCCAGATAAATTACATTTTCACTGGTAAAAATATATCTACCGGTGAAAATGTACTTGGACTTCACTATTGAAAATATAACTTTACTGAAAAATATTCATTCACTGTAACATTTATACATCACATCTAAATATATAATGATAAGTATGTAAATGTTTATATTACTATGTATGGAAAAGGAAGGAGTAAAAATATATATCTACTGGTGAAAATGTATTCTGATATGATTTAATTGAAATGACATATTGAAAAAAATATTTTTAAGATTGATTCGAGATTTTTATTTTAGATTTTCTTTGAGGGATAATCTGAGAATTTAGAATGAAGGATGACATTTCAGCTTTTTCCAGAGAAGGGGGCAAAAGTTGGTCAGTCAGTTGTCGTTTTTTTTACTAGGAACTTATAAATCATATATTTTAAAGAAAATGTATAATTTAAAGAGTAGTCTTATGCTTATTCACAAACGTTTCATACAATGTTTTTGTAGTTAGCACTTCAATAGACTATTTTCCCATCAAAACTATATAAAAAGGTTTAAGACTGTAATTATGTCTTTTTGTAATAATAATTTTGATATATTTTCTAATTCTCATAAAATTAAGTAAAATAAACTAAGCAAAAATAATTTTCTTGGACTAGTTTATTCCATACCTCTTTCAAATGCGGTGGATGATTCAAATCTGCCGCTCTGTGCAGTAAAGCAGCGACCAAAGCCATATCACGCAACGCTCCGGCTGACGGTCTTCCACCACCAGGCAATTCCAACAATAAACCTTCGAGATAATCTGGTGCCACTTGATTAAATAATACCTAAGATATCACATACACATTTAATACAAGCAGTGTTAAATAATAATAGCAGTCAAACTGACAAAATCTTACTTCTGTGTATAACGGACTGGCGTCATGTCTCAACGGATGATACCAAACACTTCTGCAGAATATGAGATAGAACGGCTGTGCTGCCTTCTGTAATTCTGTCGTCACGTCTAATATATACTCGTCTGCTGCTAAAGGCATTGTGAAAGCGTCTCCTTGGACGATGCAATACAAAGAAAATTCAGCTTGTTCAGCTTCGTTATTCACACCAATCTATAATGCCAATGAGTTATTAATATTGAAGTTGAGTAGTATAAATTGTATTATAGTGAATGAATCATGAAAGACTAAATATCCAAGTGTCAAGTTCTGGTCTTTCTTAACCATTCCTATTTATATTATGTATTGAAATATTACCAAATCGCACAAGTCGTGTATAACATCTTGAACGACTGTCGAACATCTAGTATTAACGACACGCTCAGCTCCACCGGGCAATCTATATATTTGACGACGGGCACTACGTCCGGCTGATACAGCCGTTACTTCTTCCACGCTCGGGACATTCTTTCTTCCTCCGCATTTTGACGTCTTTCTAAGATTAGCTAAGCAAACGGCCGCTGTTCCTTGACAATGTCGACGGCGATCACCGGCAGCTGATGTCAAATATTCCAATAAATATGGCCTAAAATAATAATATTATAACTCTATTAGCGTCATCGTCAAAGTGTATATTGCTGTTACTTTATTGATAAATAATCTAATACTTTAATGTGTCTGAGCAATTGAAGTATGCGGCTACGATGCTCATGAGTCTCCAAGCGCGTTGGCATGATTCCGGATTAGGCGATTTGTTGGAAGTGGTCTGTTTCATGAGTTGGCAATAAACTTCGTCTCTCAACGCAGCAAATTTATGACAATGCTGTAAATTAAATTGTTGTTAATGTCTTATATTCCATTAAAATGTATTGTACAAAGTAAACTTATTACCATTAGAACGGTGTATACGCATTTGACTTCTGATAGATCAGCCGGTGGTCCGTTAGGAGTAGCTGGAGGCGGTGGTGCATCTCCGCAGTAGCGTAAGACGCACATAAAGCAATCTATGGCTAAAGCGGCTAGTTCGGGCGGTCGCAGACGCAGTAGGGGTCCTCGGAGAGGTTCAGATTGCCATTTAACTAGATCTGTTTGTCGTTTCCATGTCCATTCTCCGCGCTGTTGTTGATTCTTATGCTTGCTACCTTTCAACGTGTCTGTTTTCAACGCGTCCAATCTGAAAATTATATAAGCACATCATTGTTACGTGATACTTTTATTATCATTAAATGTGAAATAGACCAATTTATCGGTTTAACGAGTGAAGGTGTTCGCGCAAAAATGTGGCAGTGAAAGTAAATCATTAATAAAAACTTGATGTTTTATTGACAAATTCCGAATGAAACAAAAATGCTGACATCAAAGGAAGTTCATGCATAAAAGGCACTCGATTTATGCATATGGATAGGTTATAAAATACCAAAAACTTTCATTTCCTGTCTTGTATTCGATTGATGTTGACTTAAATAAATACATGAAGGAAATGTTATAATCAATAACGTAAGTACTAAGTACTCAAAAATAAATAATGCAAAAGAAATAATAAATTAATCATTTGTATTATTAGCACTTTGTATGCGGAAGACGAGAATCTTCGTTTTACGACAAAAGCGAGAGGTGAAGACGAAACTTTTTTGTTCTGCAATGTTGAGATTTCGTTTACAAACCACTGTAACAGTCTATTGATTTTATTAACTAACGCAAAGACGAATAACATACATTTAGATTTTCATTTTTATTATAATAAATTTTTGAATTCAACCATATTTCTTTGCTTCCGAAGTCAAAAAATTTTCACAGGAAGTAAATAAATATAAAAAAATCAACATAAAGACTATCGCTATAAAGAAACGGATCAGTGAGCGAACCTCGCACTTAGTGGAATTAGGAATTGACATGACCATTTTTAAAACACACTACAAGCTCAGCATTGCTGAAATCTTAAAAACTGTACATTGTCAGACATATCCTAACGAAAATTCCAGTGTTAAAAGACCTACACGGGCATCTACAACTCTCGATAATCGGAAATACTCAAGCAGCCGGGCACTCCTACAACTCAATCGACACCTGTACCGCTGTACCCGCATTCTTTGACCAGGCATACTCTCACGGCTCTCAAAATATTATTATAATATTTATTAACAAGTTCATAAAAATATTATAAAAGCTAGTTTTATGTTAAACGGTTAAGTTGTCAATACTTAGTTTCAGTAAAAACCGCATTATAGTGATAATAAAAATACCAATTTATAGTTACTTTATTAGCTCACTTTCCATTTCGATCTCAGATTTTTTTCACCTCTCATAACGGCCAATTACAGAGCTCGCATAAAAAGCAATAATCATCGCCCGCAGGTAGCTTATACGCGCGACCATCTATCATTAAAAATTTGAATATACCTAGTAACAACGTGTTTTTAAAAATTAAATAGTGATATCTCATCCGCGTTCGTTTCACATAAATTATACGTGCGATCAGATACTATTCAATGTACTGTTATTGTTGTTATATTTTCGTGCACTTGTTGATGTGCACCAAATCTCAAATTAAATTTAATTAATGATTTGCAAAGAACCGAGAAAACAGTTAAATAATATTGCTAAAAATGAGTTTTACTATTTTTTCTACTTGAACATTTATGAACATTTTCTTTTCGTTTGGCCCTAACGGCTATGAAAGCGGCCAATAATGCTTTGCTTATAATCATAACATTTAAACCATTTATTTAAAATAAGTCATTTATATAATCCTCCTTTTAAGTAGATTTGTTGTAGATAGTTATTCTGTTCTGACCAACGCTCGCTGGCACTTAATTTGTTTAAATTTAAAACGTATTTATGTAGCAAAACGTTGTTGGTCGCTTTCGTGGCCGTTAAGGCCAAATGCAGCGGAGGGTTCATAACCATTGCTTTCTGAGCGTGGCTATCTAGAAATATGATTAATAAAAATTGAAAAAAAGATGCGACTATGCGGAACTGTGTTGACATTAACAGATAAAGCAATGACAAAAAATAGAGAAATAAACTATAAAAGTATGCTTGAACCTTGAAAGATCGCACTGGGGTATTTTAATGATAAAAATAAATATATGTATATTATTAAATACAGAAATCTAAAAATAAATATGTAAAGGAAAATTAGTACTACTAACGGAATATTTTACGGATGTGTGGGTTTGTGTAATACCATTCCTAGGATAATCCACAAAAGTAAACACTTAGTGGGTTTCACGAGGGGAAACACATTTGTGCTATAAGCTATACCCACATAATAATTATGTTATTAATTTGTTTAATTATATTTTACGATCAGTTCTTAGCTAAATATGTATTTAAATATGGTGACAAAACATTCTAGATTACTCAAGATAATCCCAGTTTCAACTGTGGGGGGAAAATGGCCTAATAGTATAACAGCTATGGATATCACAAAGAAAATTTTAAATAAGTTGTAACCAAAAATAATATAAATTATAATTTCAATACAAATTATAATTGTTTTTGAAGATTCTCACAGATAAAGAGTCAGACGAAACTTGGACAGCTTACAGTGCTTACTAAATAAGGATATAACTCGCTGGTATAGAAGAGTAAATTGACATTGAGGTTTAAATATTATAATAATATTTTTTTATATTAAATTGGTAAAGTTTGAAAAATATAGAATAAAAGTGTAATAATTTTAACATAGACCTTAACATTTCATTACATGTACATTATGTATCCACTTATCCAGTAGTTTCGTTTTCGGGCATAAGAACGTAAGAAGCACCGCATTTAATTTATAAAATTAATATTTAAAATATAATAATACCCATCACCGATAATATAATTTTATAGTAAGACAATTAAAATTTTTACTACAGTACACTTAAAATACTTGCATTTTGGTCGAAGATTTGATACAAGCTCCCAGCCACATGAAGATAGTTTGAGTACTCATTTGTTTATATGCTGCATTATCCGTCACATTATTTATTATCGGAACACTAAAATTTGATTCAAAGTATGGTCGCTTTATTCGGCGTCGGGGCCTAAACGCCCCTGCCGGAAAAGTGGTGCCAATCGCGCACCGAAAATCAGGGTTGCGTCACCGCGCGACGCGTGCGCATGCGCAACTCCTTCGATTCTTTTACGCAATCGTTCGGTAACGAAGATGTCCACTGCCGGGACGTACATGGCGAAATGAAAAAGAGCGATAGAATTTCGCGAATGGGTGCGTACGGACTACGGAAAAACGCAAAACGCGCCCGTCAGGCTTTCTACACATGTGTGCTGCCCGCGGACGCTACCGGTGCGCGGGTATATGCGAACTCGAATAATGGCGACGTTCGTGTGTTTGCAACGCGTTGCGGAACCATCTCTCACACACAAAATCCATTGTATTGTAATCGACAAGAAGCGAAGCTCAGGGGGTGGTAGGAATCCCGATTGCAGTGGGAAAACAGCTTTTTGCGGCTACGCCCGCTCGCGAGCGCTGCGAAATAGATTGACGGGATTCACGAACGTCGACCTTTCATCACAAATTTGACGTTTACGACTATTGATTTCTGTGAATCAATTCTATAATAAATTTTCTTTTATTTGGTTTTTATATTGCACCTAATAGGAAATTATTTATTTTACGTATGTATCTCATTTTATCAGGGATAAACTGACGGCGTCTGTGTCCAAAATTAAAAATAATATACGGGGGGGGGGAATATGCCATGGAATAGTAGATTATATCTATAATGGATTAGCATTGATATGATAACATTGTTACGATTCGGTATAGGTACTTAATAGAAAATGTCTTTGAATCATGCTAAAAGTGGAAGTATAGTACTACTATATTAAAAGTATTGGAAAAAATCATTCTTACACACCATGAGTGAGTAATATCTATATTTTTTTACATGGAAGAATTAAAAAATCTTGTCATTATAATGAAAAAGAAAAAGATTATAAATGTTTATTAAATTATTAACGAATGTTAAAACATCTGAGTAGTTCCAGCATGGGATTTTATATAGAGTTTTTTGGATTTATTTTTATTGGAAAATATTAAAAATATATTTTAATTGATTTAACCAGTTGATTTTTTAAGAATTTGTTGTAGAGAAAAAATATGATAATTAGAAAACTCAGATATAAGTCTTTCGAGGTTTGTTTTGGTCTTTTAAAAAATGCTCAATATACCTAAATTTTAAATCTTTGCCACAATAAAAACATAAATAAATACTGTAACTGGCATTCTGTCAGTAACTACATGTATAAAAATCGACTAAAAACATTTCAAACACTTGTTATTAAATTTTACATATAAAATACCAGGTCTAGTAAAAAATAATTGTAATGGGATTTATAAATTGGATTCTGAAGTAGCAATAAAAAATTAGCAAATTTCGAGGAACTCGTTCTGCTGCTTATTTTATTTATTGAGTCTTCTTATTTTTAACTTTTGAATTTGGAGGTAATTATTTAAAAAAATGTTTTTGAGCTGTTTTTAGCGATTAGCTTACTAACAAGATTTACTAAGAATCTGGCAACACCGGATAAAGGCTAAATTTTTATGAGCACAATACTACGTAAATATAATGAAAAATCCTCGAAAAGTAATTTTATTAATTTAAAATTTAAATAATAGATGCATTATTTTCTTTATTTATATGGCCATTGTACAATTTATTTTAAAAAAAAATCCATTGATATAATGAATTATATTTTTTATGCATAACGCGGTCTTAAAAGCGATTTTTTCCACCATTGCATAATGAACATATAAATTAAAATTTAATAGAATCTTATTAGCTGGAAAAACGCGTCTTTTGTTTAGATCCACTTGCGGTAAAACAACTTCCTCATATTGATATACCTATCGCGGTTTATATTGTATGTGAAATAATTAACGCCACAAGACACACACCGCGTGAGGTCAATCACTTTCCCGAGAAGAGTACACAATCATTATATATCACAATAGAGCACAATATTCAACACAACACAATTTATAATATACATATGTATATCCTTCGTCGATCGCTCGCCGAGTTATACTAATTTATCTGTTCGATATTACCCCACTCCCCATTTTATAATTCCCAAACTATTACAATAGCTTAGTTATGTAAACTTGTAAAATAACATTGTTTTCAGATTCCGAAAGATGACACGACTGTTTCGCAAAAGCACCATTTTAATTGTGAGTTAAAAATAATCTCACACCGTTTCGAGTCGTAAAACAATTAAGTTAGAATATTTGAATAATATATAGTTTAGTATACGTGCACGTATGTATGTAAAATATGATTTATTGATGAAATAAACTTCTATTTTATCTATTCGCACATAAAACAACGCTATGTCAATTAAAATATATTAAAAAAAACACCGTTTTGCTATTTGTAAAATTATTTTTGGCATTGTTTTGTAAAAACCGTAAGTTACAAATGTTTTGGAGAAGAAAGCGTTACGAGCGTTGCTTTTTAATGTACCAGTTGACCGCAAATATGCAATATTACCGAAAAAATTGATCGCGCTTTGTTATGATATTCAAATATCGGTTTCGTTAATCTTCGAAGCGTGCCTTAATTATTTTAATTACTCACTCTGGACTCTGTCTGAAGTGGTTCACGGCAAATTGCAATAGGGAATGCTTGGCGTCTTTGGTTTGCGACTCCTGAGAAGTAGGAGACACCTGTCCTGGTGATATACTGCTCGATAAAGATGGTCTGGCGTTTCTCTCGTTCATTCCAGTTTGAGATTGACTGATTTCCTGCCTCTCCACCATCACATTTCCGGACTGGTTTCCTCCCACAGGCGGTAGACCTCTGGACGGACTCACCTTCTGCTGTAACTAAAGAGAAAAGACGATTAGTGGCGATCGTTATAGCACTAGAGACGCTTAGGAGTTATTACAGAATCTGATTCGATAGATTTGGCATCTCCAGAGTTGCTCGAGCTTAAACGTCTATCTCCATCGGTGGTCATGGCGGGATCGGATCGATCCGAAGCTTAGCCGGGACTGATTTCGATAGTGCTCTACGCGCGGCGAAGATGCTTCAAGGTGAGAGTTAAAAAGCAACAATGCGAGACTGCACATCACGAATGTGCTCTAATATAATAGAAACTAGAGAGACGAAAATCGCTCGTGCGACCATAGTGTTTCTATGAAATAAATAGGTTGCTGTTTTCCTGGAGGGGACGCGTTTAATAAACGGAAACACGTACGTGGACGTCGCGGTCAATTAGCGTTTGATAGGTTCCGACTGTCAGTTAATTTGTACCGTTAATTGATGTTACGGTAAGTGAGGGTCATTAAAATCGGAGGTGAAAGAAACGCTGATGTTGTTATATTGTAGGAAAACTTTGTTTCAAAGTAACATTTTTGTATTTGTAGGATTTTACTGGTTCGTCAATTTAAAAAATGGTTCAAAAAATTTAAATCTGGAATTTTTTTGGAAGACAAGTCAAGAAGTGGGACACTAAAATTCATCTATGATGACCGCATAGCTGCAGAAATTAAAGCCAATACAGAGATGTCGATTCAGGAGTTGACATATAAGTTTTTTGAGGTTTTAAAATATTGGGGAGGCGTGGAAACAGGATGAGTGGGTTCCTCACGCACTAAGCGACGAGAACAAGGCGACGCGCCTGTCTCATACTGCGAGAATCACGCGAGAAAAAAATAATGCTCTCGGGTAAAAAACTATTGTTCATCTTCCATATTCTTTAAATAAAACACCACCAGATTAATATTTATTTTAGTTTCTACAACATAATTTAGATGGTAAAAAATTTAATAGTGTTAATGAAGTTAAAGATTACTTTTTGAATATTTTAACTCACAGCTAGTCAGATTTTACAAATGTGGGATTAATAACTTTCCTGATCGATGGAAGAAAGTTGTATCTGTAAATGGAAATTATTTTGTAGAATAATATTATAAACTAAATTTGTTATTGGAAAATTACTTCATTAAAAAAACGTCTTTTCTTTTGGGCACCCCTAATATATGGGTTTGATAATATACCTCTAATATATGCATAATTTGCCAGACATTTACTCCCTGCAGGCAGCTTGCTACTGAATGTTTCATTATCATATTTTAATATTATAATTCTCATTTTTTTAAACTTTTTTAATTATATAATAATATTTTTTCCAAAAATATACATATTTAAATAAAAAGCGAAATAACCAATACAAGTATTTTAGAACCATTACTAGATTTGTAGTTAAATTTTAGTTAAGGAAAAAAATAGAATACAAGTTGTCGCGTAGCGCAATATTTTTGAGTAATTTAATTTAAACTGACATTTCTTATAAAAAAAATGTCATCTCAAAAATTTTCGTTTGAAAAGCACAAAATTAGAACAAAAGAGGACAAAATTTTTGATCAAAAATCACTTTACTGCGAATGTATAATTGTTCGAGTAGCATTTGAAATTGTCATATTTTGTCAATATACTGTTATTTTATTTTAAGAAAGTTTCAAAGGTTAATCGGTCTTTACATTTTTTTACAAACGTACATTTAACCGCGCAGCGTGGAATTTTTAAATATTTAAATCCGAATATTATTTAAACAAATATTTTATGTTTAATACTTCTTTCATTTATCTGATTTATGTGTATCATATATGTTACACTGAATCAATGAAATTGTTTATTGCGTGAAATGGGCAAAAACTTGCCTAATTCATAAAAAAATATCATTAATGAATTAGGCAAATTATTTGCCGAATGCATGCATTACGCAAATAGGATAAGTAGCGTTTTTTGTAAATAAGGCAAATTTTATTTTTGACAGCTGCGAAAATGGTCTAAATTTTTTGGTAATGTAAAATATATGAATTGTATAGCCGTTAAAAATAGTGGTACACGTACTAATACTTTATCTGGACATGTAACTGATCCCGATAGATTGGCAGATATATCTGCCAATCTATCTGATCAACGCTTGCTTGCACCTAACCTGTCCAACAGTTACGCCATAAGAGATTAAAAATCGACCATACACCCACTATATAAATCGTGAAAATACTTGTTACTAAGATTTGTACTTGTCATATTTATAGTTTTAGATATTTTTGGCATTCTAAATGAAGTTGAACATCACTATAGTTAATGATTGTTTTGCTTTTATATAATCAAATGACATTTGGCTTAGTAACGAAAAACACCACTGGGAGCGTTCAATGCACGAAATAAGCAAAACTATTCCTGCTCAATTCACGCATTTGGCAGATAATTTGTCTAGTTCATAAATATAGCAACGGGCTCATACTTTTTATGAATTAGGCAATTTTTGTCCACTTCATGCAATAATTGATTTTACCAATTATGCCTGACATATATATATCACAAAGATTTTCTGATTTTTTATATCTGATTTTCCGGACAGAACATATTTTTATACAGAATCAAATACATGTACATATATATGTTAATTTATTATAAAAAAATATGTAGGTATTATCGCCATATATAAATCATTCAACACAAGACATTAAGCGCCCGTTTCCTATGGTAGTTAAAACAATTTAACGGAAATTCTCATACGTGTTGTACGTAATAAGGTAATGACGGCTACTATGTCCATATTTGTAGTCTTTCAAGTACAAAAAATGTGTACAGAATAGATAAAGTGAAGCCGTTAGGTTCACTAAAATATAAACAAGATTTTAATCAGATGACTAAAATTTTATGTTATGAATAATTAATTAATATTGATATTTTATTAGGAGTGTGACTTTCATTTTTACATTAAAACCTTATAAGACATAGATAGATATTATAGATATACATTTATTGACACATTGTTGATAGCTTGTCAGTTCATTGAATACATACATAAATAAACATGTTCATGTAGTACATATAAACGGTGTAAACGTAAAATATTATGTGCACCATCGCATATTAATTAGAACAGCTTCTCGTAGCTACTGCCGAAGACATATTTGTGTTTGGAGAACACGTTGAGGACTTGAATGTATAAAACTAAGGACAGGAGGTTTTCGAGTGCAGACGTCATGTGAAATCAGTTTTAGTATAAGCTCGTTAATTCATTGTTAACTTTTTTCAATCACAATAATTAATGTATTTTTTTAATACATATAATATATTTTCTATGAGCTGAAATAGCTCATTATTAGAGAATTTTCAATACCTAGTATGAACGACTTAGCTCTATTTTAATTGATCATTAACATATTCATCCATGCGATTAGGAAGATCTAAGTATAACTAATCGATCGGATTTATAATTATATATATATATTAATCAGATCCGATCTCCCAAACATGATAGAAATTTAAAAACGCTAAGGTCCATATGGTATTCAGTCACAGTCTATCATACTATATAATGTGAAGGGATCACCATAAGGATCAGTAATATAGTGCCATCAGAACGATAAACTAGTAGTAAAGTCAGTGACTAATCCCTGAAAAACTCGGGTTCGCTTAAACAAATCTTTCTTTGAAATATTATATAAGACAATATATGAGGCGTTGAGAATAATAAGAGCATAATAAACTCAAAGGTGGTGGAAGTATGAAAAATCACGTGTTTCGTGTTGTGTTTGCCATTTCAATTTTAGTCAATTGTCTATATCTATCTAACTTAGAATAACAGTAATGCAAGAGTATATCATATTTATACGCCTATAGGGTTTTATTCGTGATTCTTTGAGGTTTAATGAATATTACTTTTTAATATTATAAGAATTATTACTTTTTTCTAATTTGTATTGAAAATAGCTTTATATACATTTTTTACAATTCAATAAAATACACAATTCGATAAACGCTTCAATAGATCTTTTTATTTATTATTTACACTGCAAAAAATATCTGTGTCAAGTCTATCAGACACTCGGCAAAAATATCTCAGCCTCTGTTTAATTTGTGAGTTTTTTTTTCATACACACACATAGACATAACAAAGGCATGCAGAATCGAAGATGCGTATCTGTAATGATAAATAATATAGCACACGATCGATGTAGAAAGTGGTCGGCCGCTTTTCCACTTTTTCACAAATGAAACTGGACATCCAGCCGATGGACGACACGCACTTTTTCTTCATAAATCGGCTTTCCCCTTAGAAACACGTTAAAAGCGAGACTTTCACACACATATCCAACTAAAAGGTCGATCAACTATTATCCATAAGCCTAATTATTGTTAACCGCAAATGAACGGTTAAACAATTACACTTGAAAGGGTAGAGAAAACTAGTCTCGTACTATTATAAACTGCCATTTATTATAATGTTGTGAGCCATATTTATATAAAATTAATATATGATGCATCAGGTTGTCATATGCTATTAAAAAAAACTTAATTTCAAGAAAAATTGCTCAGATGAACGTAAAAAATATATTTAAAAGCAGTTAGTAAATAGGATCTTGAATTGACCAAATACATTGCAGTTTTTACTACTTATAAAAATATGTAGATAATGGATCAAATAAAAATGATGAATATTAAATTTTTTTTGTGCTACCAAATAAATGTCGACCGTTTTTTAATCGTTGCACTGCCATCAAAAGTTTTAGTTAAATTGCATAAACAAATATTTAAAAAAATAAATGGCCAGTAACTTTTAACTGAAACGGTCAGTAAGATGATTAATATACGGTTAGTCAATAATTATGTTTATCAACGCATATTATTGTTTTCCGTTATATTACCATAATTTGGTCAAAATATACCTAACCATTTAATTTAAAAACATAGCGCTTAACATAAAAATAAACACTTTCTTCATTATCGATCTTTGATCAAAACAATTGAATGCTTAATTAAATTACTGACCAAAACAAACATAGTTACTGCCTCAATAAATACTATAAATATAATGTTTTTAAATAAATTTTGATTTTTTTATATTGAAAATTTGCATAAGTTTGAAGACATTTTTAAGGTATCTATTGCATATAACTAATTTTTTTATAGTTCTATATATTATAATAATATATTTGCTGGAATGCTGAAAAATAATCTATGATCTCCTTATAAAATCATTTATTCACTTTGCTCTTTTATAGTCTGTCTATTTTTAAAATGTAAATTAATATTTAGAACGATACACTTTTTATAACAAAAATATGTAAAAAAGTATTTTAGTAATCTTACACTTTTTTTTTTAATTATTACTGTATAGTAAAAAATATGGTTATGTAACATAACGGCGCAGGACAAAATAGCGCCGACAAAAAAGGGCAGCGTCAAAACAGTGCAAGAAAATCAGTATTATTTACATATATAATATTAACGAATATTTTCCATCTTTCACATTATAATCTTTGACTTCTTAATACCAAATTTAAGTTTGATTAATACATGAGTATATCGTAATTCTATATAGCACATATTTTTTTTCGAGTTACTTTATTTTTGTTTTTGGATTAGGTTAAAATTTATATTATAATAATAAATTTGTAAATTGAAAATCTATATAAAATGTTTAATATAATCCTATAAAACCAATTATTGCAGTTTTGAAGTTATAAAAACGTAAATATATTATATTATTATATGTTTAATAAAAAATACCAATAAAGAGACATAACGAGGTCATTAAAATATTTAACAAGAACATTCCAATTAATAAATTTAATTGTGTTATTAAAACTTCCGCCTAATTATTTGCATAAACTGAACGATTATTATGATAGGAAAAAATATTAGAAATTGTTTATTTTTACCATATGAATAATTATTTATCATAATACATCAAAAGTAATAAAATATAGGTAGCAAAAAAATGTGAAAATCTCACCATATCTATGTCATTTAAAATTTACGTTCGATCGAACGATTCATTCGTATACATTTGTTATTACAACTTTTTAATCTAACAATCAGATAAATCATCATCCTAATCCGGTTTTACCATGGGTAATACACAACTTTCCTATCGCTCGTTTCCAAAGTCTGTTGACTTCGTTTTCGATTTTCATTTCGAACCCATTGACGATTAATTTAATTATAAAATGGGCGTTCGCTGCTTACGATGAAAGCGCTATTGATATATCGACCAAGGTCGACACTTTGAGGCAGTTTTGATCTAGCTTTTTATGCTTATAAGATCAGGTGCAATTATTATGGGCGGTTGGGTTATTAATCAAATTGATGTGAAGCGCACGACAAGCCTATAATTATGCTTTTCAGAAGCTAATAAAGCAATTATTTTTTTAGTATATTATACATTGCTCGTATTAAAAAGAACGCTTGAAATAAGCAGGTATGAAATGAATTTACAGTTTTATTGTTATATTAGTGCCAGGATATGTAGAGTAAGATAAATATGTTTTTATGACAAAATACATATTAATGGTTCTATGGTTCCATCTAAGCTGTATAACGTAATTGAACAGATTGTCTTTAATTTAAGATATTCTAGATATACTTGATGAGATGTAATATTTTAACAGTATGTATATTGGAATTATGAAAGCAAAGTGACGATATTAAATCATTATCGCGTTATTTACAATTAAAGCTATCGATATGTTTTTGAATTGTTTATTAGCAATTTTCATTTTCAATGTAATCAATAATGTTTAGAACTATAGTTTTTAATCAAACACATCCATATTATAAGATATACTTTTCAATTTTTAGATGTTTTTATATTTTCTAAGACAATGCTGCACTCTAAACCATAAATTATATGTAGTTATTCATAATATAAATTCATATAAATTCAAAATAAAACGCGGAATATACATAAATATATTTTAATACGTAATAAACAACGTAACGTTTTCCTTTTTAACGCAAAAAAGAGGCAAATATGCTGCACGTGGTGGCACAATAAAATCGTCGAATTTTCACACGACTACGTGGGAAAATCGTCAGCACTGAGGCGTTTTCATTTCGTTATGAATTATAATATTAAACCCCTATATAAAACGTCAATCACTGCGCCTACATAGTTTTTGTTGCATTATTATGGAATCCTATCGCATCTTGCGTAATGTTGATCTGTGAAATGCTTGCTTAGAAATTTACTTCCTGGTGAATTTCCTCGCGGATACCCTTCCGCAATTAATCAGCTAAGTTTTTATAGCGAACTGAGAACATTAAAAACGTAGTTAATTGGTGTATTTTCACGCGCGACGGTTCGCAGTTGTCATTTCAAAGAATTTATAAATTGGTGTACGTTCCGCAAAAAGACAGAGTTAATTTAAACTACGTCGTTGTGCTAACAATATAAAAATATGAACAACATATAATAATATTAATATTATTTTTAATGAATTCTAGTCTAGGTGTATATATTTTTGACTTCAGTAAAAACATCGTGCGTAACAATTTAAATTAAAGAGGTTAAAAAGCAGTGGCGGAACTAGCGACCTAAAGAATATATTGAAGTTTGCTTAAATACATATACTATAAAAGTTGAGTGGTTTAACATGAGTACTACTACGGTATAAACGTAAGCAATCAGCTCGATTTTAGGTTAAAGGGATAAGTACGAATGCTAATTTAATTTATTTTACGAGCAACTTGAGTATAACAATTCAAAAAAAGATGTTTGCTTGCCACTTCAATGTTTTTTTCAATATTCTTACTGTGCGACTAATTAAACATTAAAATTCCAAATTTTATTTAACACATTGAATACCATGGGGATTTTTTTTGCATTTAATGTAACTTATGTATATTTATTTCTTTAGCTAAAGATATCATTAATATCATATTAACTGAAATAGTTTTAAAAATCGATATTCTCCTCACCATCTTCTTTGTGTAATTTTAGCTTTTTAAAATCACAAGAATTAAGATCAGCTGCAATTAAATTAATTTAGTAAAATAAATATAATTTATTGTACATATAATACAATAGCTAATAATGTTGGGAACAAATTTGATATACATAAAGATCAAATTCGCATCGGTACGGCGCGGCATTTGTTTTGTGCGGTTTTACATATAAATTTAATAACTAGAAATAAATTAACCGCGATGGAATTATTGCACTTATTGAAATTAAATCTTTGCGTGCGTCTTGAAACAAAAAATACAAAAACGTAACCTAAACTTCACAAAAAATTGCGACGCACACCTGTTTTTGAGATAAGCGTTAAACAATAATAAAAGATGTGTCTTTCCAACATTTTGTTTCGTCCAACGAACGTATTCTGCTAATTGCGGCCATAGTAGACACAGCCAATAAACAATCTATTCACAAAACATAATCTGTTACTATTGATCGGAATTATAATTAAATAATAATCACTAATACAAATCCTCTAGATACGATAGAAAATTAAAAAAATTAAAACGCAGTAGAATCCATATGGGATTTAAACCTAGACCTTCCACATAATAGTCACTAACTTAAATTACAAATTATGTGCAACAGTGTTATTTAAAAATCAAGTTAGGCTATTTTTTCGATTTTTTTTGGGCCTTTCGATCAGACCTTAACAACATAGAATGTGTTGCAATAATCACAAAATTATTTATATAAAATTTACTTTTAAAAAAACTTTTATAAAAATAAATATTAGAAAAATTATGTTTTCAAAATTTTGCGATGCGCGGCCAAATGTTTATTAAAACTTTCTTTAAATAATTTTTCAGTATTAATATACTACATACATCTATCCTTCGATTTACGTGGTTAAGAAAAAAAAACATTTTTTAAAATAAATACCCTAAATTAAACACATTTGATTAGCGCGGCGATGTACAAATGAGTGGTTAATTAATAGTCTGCTCCCACTTCTTGCACTTGATCTACATCTGGAGCATCTACCACTGCCTATGCAGTGTGTCCTAAAGTATGCGTGTCACTAAAGATTTTGCTCGTTTTCTTTATAATTTAAAGAAACGTTAAAAAGTATACATAATAAAAGTATTTCCTGGAACATATCTACCGCGTAAATCGAGGGATGATTATAATACGTAAACAAAAAAAATATGTTACGCAATTGAAGGCACTTTGGTCTATTATTTAAGTAAATAAATCAACAATTTATTATTATTTAGGTCTACTAAAAAAAACATGACAATTTTTTCAAAGAAAGGTTGAAGATTACTTATATAGTTTATCTTCAAAATTATTTTGAAATATAATTTTATTATTCATACTCATTTAAATATACTTAAGGAACAAAATTTTTTATATATTTGTTTAAATCCTAATAATATAATATGCTGTATTTAAAAAACAATTACTTATTACTTGCATTAGGAAAATATAGTATAGCCAAACTATAATTTAAATAAATATAAATGTTATAAATTATATAACTTAATATATTTATAACATTATTTTTTAAAAGTTGAGCAACCTAACATGTCCACTATTCATTGAAATAAATTATCTGTGTACAGTTTAATATATTCATAATCAAGTGCTACTAATTCAAAGGAGGCAATCATGATTACCATATGTGTTGTTATATATCTAATATCTGACACAGTGTCGATCATGAAATATTTCAATTTTGCTTAATAGCCCTTAAAATCTCTGTGACATCCATTGATATGTTCTAAAATATTACGAATTATAAAACTGTAAATATCATAAATTTTGAGATTGAGAACACGCGCATTAGACAAAGTTGCTAATTAGAGAATTTTTTTGATCGATTGTAATACCTCTATTATGCGAACTTCATGCATATGAACGACAGGTAAAAATGATCGATCGATCTCCATTAACAATGCACAATAAACGTCAAACTTCCCACACTTTTCGTCCTGGTCTTACGGACCCCATTGTTGGCACTGACCACAGGAAGCACGCGCCAGCGGTCGCCAACAATTTTTAACGGAAACCCATCCGACTTGCTCCACATGTGTGTACGAATAATATATTCGGAAGCGACGCTTAATTCGAGCCATTCATTGTTTGTCGTGTGTTTTTACCCATTCGTCCTCCGATTTGTCATTGATTTTTTTTTCAATTTCCGCTTTTTGTCATATGTATTTTGCACGGACGTCACTGGCTCGTCACTGATGCGAAACTGAGTTAAGTAACGCTAGCTAAGCTCGCGATGTATCGTGACGTACACATATAAATTATCGCGTTAAAACTTTAATGTTTTTAATTATTGATGAAATCTCTCTAATAATACCTGGCTATTGTTTCACTGATTTGTGATGTATATGTACGTGTTAAGTATTTATGGCATTCAACATTGGTAATAATACTTTCAGTTTAGTTAATTAAAAGTGTTACTTTGTATATTTTACATACAATATCTTACGAAAGATATTTGGGTTAGATTGACTGAAAAAATGTGTGTTTATCACAAATGTACAAAATCAATATTTATGAAATGTTGCATTAATGTTCATAAAAACTTAATTTGGGCATAACACTCAACGTAAATTAACAAGAGTTTCTAAAATATTTGTCATTAATTATTTTAAAATAAAATTTTAGGTATGTATGTATATGACTTCTGGGATAATTAAACCATTTATTACAGATATTGAAAACTACCTAATTAAATTTTTGGTTAGTGCTACGAAAATCTTACATATTTATATCGACGACGCAAATAAATTAATAACAAAATTTTGCCCCTACAATTCTTGGTCTTGATATGCTATGAAAATCTTCTATAAAAAACCTTTAAAAATTCGCGTTTATATGAAATTTATCATGTCTATGAAAATAACTTTAAAAAAATCAGGTAGATCTTGCATATCAACGAATTAAACAAACCGCATAGTTATTTGCTCTTACTGTTAAGTTTGCAATCATGCAGTTAAACAATTAAGGTCATCGATATATTATTCTAGTTATTTCAACATTTTGTTAGGTACATATTTGACTTGATTTAAAATATATATATTTTTAAGTAACGCTTAATGATATATTTTTTCATAGTGGATTTAATTTAATTTATTTTCATATATTATATAATATTTTTGTTTACGTGAGAATTTTATATTTTACTAAACATTTCTATCCTGTGGTGTACACGAAGCTTACATTTTATTTTGTAAACATATCTTTACAAAATAATCTTTAATAAATATTTTGTCAAAAATTTAGTATTTTATTTATTTATTTATTATAAATCTTTCAATGCATCACGACAGGATTTAGCCCAATATGTTACAACGAAATAAATACAATAAACATCAACTAATTAAGTGGTGAGACACCAGAGTGAAATCTGTATATAAGTGAAGTTTATTTTAAGTTATTATTTAAACGTACAATTTTATTTTAATTATTCATTATAATATTTCTCTGTGAGATTAGGAAAATTTAAAAAACCTAATCTGTAATGGTCGATCAAAATTAGAAGCATATAATAATTACTAATTCTGATTTTCCAGACACGATAGAAGTATATAATCACAGTATATAAGTCAGTGACATATATTTTTAAAATATAATCTAATATTACCGCATACCGTGAGATTGGGAAAATCTAAGAAAACCTAATATGTCATGATCTAGTGAAATAATAATTACATAAATACACATATAATAATAATCACTTATTTCAATCTCCCAGATGCATAGAAATTTAAAATAAAATATGGTATATATGGAATTCTAACACAAGTATTAATCACAGACACAACTCTGTTCCATAGTTGTGACTTAATAATACACTAATTAAATTATTAACAAACTAATACAATAATGGGTATTGTCAGTCGTATTTATGTGTTTTGTACGGTAGTGTCTTTTGCGTACATATGTTTTCAACTTGACGCTTAACAATTATTTAGTTCAAAAAACTTATCTTTATTAAACACTCATCACTAATTTTGTTTTCAGACCATATAGCATAATACTTGTAATGTTTCATCATGGACTATGATTCTAATGCTTATTTTATAATATTTAAGTTCCCACCTTAAGACATTTTTACCTGTATACTAAGTGTACATCACCGGAAAGCAATTACATTTTCTCCTGTACACTAAGTGTTCATCTCTCTACCCCAAAAACATGCCTCGGATGTATAATATATACATATGTGTGAAGACAGCGCAAATGAAAAATATAAATGTTGAGTAACGTAAAAATATATATTTTAGTACCATTGAGCATTCAATATTACCAACATGATATACGAGTGGTATTGGTTGCTGACTATTGAGCTAAAAGACATGGGTTCGAATCTCATATGGGCCTTAGTCTGTAAGATCGGAATTAGAAATGTTTATCTAATTATATCATTAGGTTTACCTAAACTTTCCTTATCTCACGGATAAATATAATGACGGTTAATTAAATTCAAGCTAAGTTGTACGTGCTAGCTATTAAAAATTCTCTAAAAATGAGCTACTTTAGCTAAAATGTACTTAAAAAAATTAAAAATAAAATAAATATTTTGTCATATTATAATATATATTAATTGAATAGTCATGAAGTAGTACTATGGTATTATATCAGAACATTTAATTCAATAACATCCTTATATAATTTAAACTTTAATGTAACTACCATGATTAAACTTGTATTATTTTAATAAAACCAAAATAGAAAGCAATACATGGAGATAGTCAAACTTCATTGAGTAATGATCGGTTCACGTGATCAAATAATGACCTCTGATTGTCTGAGTTTATTATTACTTTTTTTGGAAAATGTCTGTGTTTGATTGAGGAAATTATTTTTAAATCTTTGATTCATAGATGGCACGTCATATTATAATGTACTCACGTATGATTTTTATTATATTTTTAAATCAGATATATTGAATCTGGTGCTTTACAAATGGCTTAATTTGCAACTGTGTGATGTGCGATGATAAAAAATATATATATAACGTCAAAACATATAAAGCTAGAATCAAATCTATTGATTTATCCATCGTGTAAGTGAAAGACTTAAATAAGATTTAATTTCATATTCGGCTTCAGAATATTAGAAACGTGACTTTAAATTGTTAATTGTTACTCACATATCTTTCAACTATTTTTTAATCGATTCGCCGAATAAGTCATTAAAAACGACCATTAAGAGTTATCGTAAATTGTAACGAGTGAAAGGTGATTACGAATTATACCCAAAATTTGTCGCCAGCTGAGTAAAAGTGGTGCAGTTTGCGCATGCGGTGTATCCGACTTAATGTGCATACAAAATTACCATAATACTCCGCGTATTTAAAGAATCTTTTTTTGTGATTGTATTTATAGTGAAAAAAATGCAATTATCTCCGCTGTGGGCCTTTCTCTGCCGTCCACGTTTGAATATGGGATTACATTCTATTATGTGGCTACTTCCCGTCACTTTCTTCGGCTCACCTGACCGTTGCATGCCAAGGAATGATAATCCTATTACAGAGATTGTGGATCTTTTCGAACCGGTTATTTTTTAAATTAAACAAGCAGATAATTAAGCCATTCATTATGGTTTTTGAATTAAAATTGTTTATAATAACGTTTGGGAAATTTCCCATATATTAGTTTGCGTTATTCATAAGATGTTATTAACTCGATGATGACAAATAAAACATATATTCTAGCTGTCAAGTTTTGATCGTCTCATTAAAAAAATATAAAGCATCTAATAATATAATATAATGTTTATAGTAAGTTCTATTACGAATTTCTATATAATTAATTATTATTAATCATTATTATTTAATATCAAATTATTTAAATACATACATGTGCTAGGCATAGATTTATACCAATGCACACTGCACATGAAAAAAAATACCCTATTTGCATTAACACAGTCAGTTCGAGAACTATCCATTTCATCATTATTCATAATTGGGAAAGAGATGGCAAGTTTGGGCTTTATGCAAATATCGAACTTTATGCAAATTAACGCTTCTTTGAAATTTTTACTGTCATTAAATATTTCTTAATTTTAGATTTTTTTATCATCAAATTTAACACTCAACATTTATATCGATTATTTAAATCTTATTTTTCACTGACTTTAGAACTAAGCTATTTAAAAACAATCAAGTTTTATCATTAATGTTGTTTCAAAGTATCTGTATTTTTTTGCAAAAGCAACCAAAATATTATTCATGCCAAGCTTAAAACATATTTAAATTGTTGCGTTGAAATATACTTTAAAAAAAATTAGAAAATCTAATAAGCTTGCGTTAACATAGTCAGTTCGAGAGCGATCCATTTCATTATTATTTATAATTGAGAAAGAGATGGTAAGTATGGGTTTACGGCCCTTTTATTAGCTCTAAAGCACAAGATACGGATATACGTTCGATATACTTTTAATTACCCCTATTTATATTTTGAACAAAATTTATATAAATTAGAATCATTACAATATTTTTTATAGTTATTAATCAAACGGAGTAATGATAAGTATATGTAGCATCCTTTATTTAATAAACTCTTTCTGGAATAAAATTCAATATCAGGATCATTTTTTGAAAAACATTAAATGTAGGACAAGTGCTTGCACTTGCCCCCTTGAATTTGGTCAGAAAAATGCATGTCATTTAATAAATTGATTCCGTATTCCAAGTCAGAAATTCTCGGGTTATCGGTATTTAAGCTTTTCCATACGTGGTAATATATAAATTTACATACTTATCATTAGTTATTTACATGCGATGTATAAATGATTGTATTTTTTAGTGAAGTTATACTTTCACTAGTGAAGTCCAAATACATTTTCACCAGTAGATTTTTACTAGTGAAAATAAAATTTAACTGATAGGCGCTAGTGAAAATATATGATGTAATGTTTCTTAAACTATATTTTGACAGTTGCGAAACGTAAACCCAAACCTAACTTAACTTGACCTAACTGTTCAAACCCAAACCTAACCTAACTTGAGCTAATGAAAGTTCCAAAAAAATTACAATTTTAGAACTTTCATTAGGTCAAGTCAAAAATACAAACTTATCCAACTCAACACTTAGAGGGAAATAAGCATAAGAAGAAGTACAGACAAACGTCGCATATCAGATATTGCTCAATAGTTTATCTGCACTTCGATATTACACTATGTTTTAAAAATAATATAATTATCTTTACCGATATTACTATGGACTTCTGATATGAGGGTATTGGTTAAAGTGTATTAAAATCGAATTTTGGTCAATAGGAGGGCGCAAAAAACAATTATTCCTTCTCAGAAGTCAAAAATTCACGTCAAAAGCAATAAAATCGTGCTGGCGCCGTCTCAGTGGAAACGCTCGGTAATGCTCGGTCACTTACTATAAGTCATAAAAATGATTAAAAGTCCAAATATGAACGCTAGATAGCCGAGCGTTCACACTACGACGACACGATTTTATTGCTTTTGTTGTGAATTTTTTACTTCTGAGAAGAGATAATTGTTTTTTGCGCTCTCCTATTGATCAAAATTTGGTTTAGATATGTTTTAATCGAGTCTCACTTATTGTAAGTCGTAAAAATTGTATAAAAGTCTTAATATGAACGCTAGATAACCGAGCGTTCACACTGCGACGACACGATTTTATTGCTTTTGTTGTGAATATTTTACTTCTGAGAAGAGATAATTGTTTTTTCGCGATTTCCTATTGATCAAAATTTGGTTTAGATATGCTTCAATCGTTTCTCACTTATTATGAGTCGTAATATTGTTATATAAAGTCTTATTATGAACGCTAGATAACCTAACATTACCATTGCGACGGTACGGAAAAAAGGATATTTATGTTCTTTTTTTGGACCTTTTGTATTAAAAGTGAGTCAGTTGCATTATTTGGCAACCAGACCAGATAAGCACACTCAAGGGTACTGCACACTAGGTGATTATACAAAGAACACAGTCTCCTTGAGCTCCTCAATTGCGTATCGCAAAACAAATCTCAACATCTTAGAGGTTCTATTGCATATGTTTTCTATATGCTGATGGAATTTATTATATAATAACCAATATCATTTTTTATTTAGCACTTCGATCACCATATCAACCATTAACCCTTTCACCGCAGCTGATATTTTTACGCGGCATGTGGGGGAGCACCTTAAGATATTTAAATAATATTTCAATAAATTAAAGTGTTTTTCAACCTTAAATTATACAAAAAAAAAACATATTGCAAGGCTCAAAGGTTCATGACACTTTTAGGTCCCTAATGCATACTGGCGAATGTCTTGATGACTTCTATAGGTGTCATCCGCGGTCAAAGGGTTAACTTTGTGTTTTTGTTATTAAATATAAAAAAAATCATACTTATTAGCAAATATCTAAATATCAAGTAAAGTAATGGCAGTGAGAATGTTTTTCTCTATTTAAGTACTTAAAAGAAATGAATTTTCAGATAAGCAATTCTTGAGCTGATTAATATACAATTCGATGCAGTAATGCCAGTTGCAACACGTTCATTTTATTTTTATTATTATTTGTTTATTTATTTTATTAAATTTATTTTTTATTACCATGTTTCTTTAATGCATCAAGATGGCCATTATACAAACAATAATAAAAATGAAAAATCGGTGTATATGCTTCTAAACCTTCTTCCATCCAAAACACTTTTATGATCCATAAAGGATGCGAAATAAATAATAAAAATATATGTGCGAGAGCTCAATATCACCAAAAAATTAGAATAAATTTTAAATTGACCACAGTAAGTATTTTACGTGTATTTTTTAGGAATTGTAGAATTTTACTTATAAACGGTAATTAAGTAAGTTCATAATAATCTCGAAAACGAAAGCACATGACCGTGGAGCAAAACCAAGATGCAATTATGTACGTTTCGAATTACTCTCTCGTTCCTTGCTCGCTCTTTATTGCTCGGTTGTGAGCTCAAAACTCAAATTGCATCTATAGACGTGTTCCACATACTAAAGTCGTAAAGTCAATAACGAGTCATAACGGTCATAAAGTCGAAATTTTCTCGAAAACATTCATATTTCATTAGCGTCTCGACGAGATTCGGGTCGTGGATTGTGAAGAAATTTAGTATACAAAAAATTGACTCTAAACACGAAAAGTGAATGACTCATTCATGACTCTTTTCTATCAATTGGATTTAGATTTGTTATACACTAACATTATATGTGAATTGTAAGAGAACTAGAATTTCCCAATTGATGAAGTAAATATAACCCTGAGGCAACTCAACTAAAATTTTAGATGAAAATTATTTAAATTACCTACTAGACCAGTTTTTTATTACATGAAAAGAAATGCTAAACGTGAGCCATAAAATAATCAAAATATATTATGCTAACATTGTACTTTTTTAGTGGCAGCTAAAATAGGCAAAGGTGGCAAATATTGCATAAATTTTGTATAGCTTATAAAAAACTTAAAAATATTAATACTTTATGTGTCACGCATAGCTTTTTCTTCCCCTCTTCTATTTAATAATTTTAATAGCTTAAATGTGATACATTCATTATATAATTATAGCGAAAGATCAAAAATATATTTATCAACTCTTTAATGTGTAAGTCTATGAATATGATGTCTATAATCAATATTTACTCATATTTAAATCTATTTATTAAATATATTCTAAGATCTTTATTTGATGTTAATCGACGTAAATAATAAAATCTATAATATGATACCGGAAAACCACTAACATTAAAATATTAATTCTCAGGAAAATATTTTTATAATAATTTTTAGACCGCTCAATTTATACTCAACATTACACGCACGCGGTTAAAGTTATTATTTAACCGGTATGTGTATCGAATTCGGTTTTAACGATTGTTTACGAACCAAATTTCTATACAGTTAGGTCACGCGAAATTTAACTTGAACTCGCAAACCAAAGAGAAACTAATCTTGACAGTTACAACAACGACAATTTTAATAATTATTAAATTTAACTTATGACGTGTTTTTTTTTTAACTTTATTACCGACGTTTAACTAAACAAAGGAACCTTTAACATACAATGGATTTGAAATTTTCGCGCACAATAAACAAACTGTCGATTCTGCACGAATGGGAAACGAAATGACCCAGTATCGATTCATTTTGCAAAAATAAAAAAAAACTATGTTTACTCAGAAATTATACATTGCGAAATAAGAATTGCAAGATTATTATTTAATACGAAGATCATTGTTACATAGTTTTGAAATCGAATGTATTGTTTTTTCCAATGTAATAATTATAAAGCACATGTGGGTGGTTCAAATTTAAATTAGAAACATATCCATACGTAGATATGATGCTATTCAATGCTATCAGTAGGAGGTCCGCCTCTATTAAATTAATGTTCATAGTCATGCTTTCAAAAGACGAAGGAGAAACTGCTTCACTACTTTCTTGAAATGAGAGTCAAAGATCGCGAACTCAGTTTGTGAGAAGGTCAATTTTAACTGACACCGTTGTCATGTAAAAGATTTACAAATTGCCGGTAATCTTCTTCTTTGATTGCAAGTGACGTAAATTGAATGCGTAATGAAACGCTTGTACTGATCATTACGAATTTTATAAGACGGATTGAATAATTGCTGTTAATGCTGCAACATGTCTGGCGAATGATGAATCGAACGTATTATTTAACAGTTAAGTTAACCGTCCGACTTTAACTAAACGCCGTATGCTAGACGACAGATGGTCTACGAAGAAACTTGAAGAGAAAAAGCCACAGAAGTAGAATTTCAAACTGTTGAATATGTATTCAAATAGTAATTTGTAAGAAATTTTGTACAAAAATAATTTCTTTGTATTTTTATATTATTTTATATAAATAATAAAATAATATTTTTATTATTATACTCCAATCTATATTGATTTGATCGATTGAAAATGTGAGTATAAGAATGTGAAATATTATATTTTTTATAGTAGTTGAACGTTGCCTATTCGTCAATAGCATATAATCAAATATATACAATAATGGCAAAATCATAATCATAGATATACATATTTATATGAGTTTTTCTATTAATTGAATATCTTGTTTTAACGTTGCATTTTACATCAGTAAGATATAAGTACATAATATGTTAGGAAAGAGATCCGAATAGAAATGGATTCCAAAAATCCGCATCGTCATTGCTATTAATACGAATGCATTAGGCATATTTAATTAATGATTTTTTTTGAAACCGATTAAGTATCACGTTACTAATTTTAGTTTATGAAAAAACGCATTTGTCCGTGTCCTAAAATTAGTTATAAATTCGAAAATATTTTAATATTAATTAATTTAACCCACGATTGCTTGAATCTTTTATTGCATAAATATGTTTTTTGAAGATCAAAATAAGATCTCAAAAATGCATTTTTTTAAAATGAATTCTATTAAGTATAAAAGTATGGTTTAAATACATTCAACAAGTAAACAAGTACCATAGTTAAAAATCTATTTTTATGGATAAAGTAGACGTTCTGAAATTTTTATTGTAAAATATTTTGTACAATTTAATAATTCTTTGAGATAATTATTTAATCGTCTAAAATCAGTATTAAAAAACGAGTGTTTTAAAATAATGCAAACGTTACATTCACTAAAAAGTATTTTAGCGTTGAATGTGCGCTTTAATGCAAAAATGTTAAAGGAAAAGGTAAATAAATCAATTAATGGCTAGTTTATGGGACTTTCAGCATAACACCATTGGTTGTTATCTCGATTATTTTCTACGATATTAGTTTCATTTACAATAAGTGTTCAAAACTAAAATAATTTTAATATAACTACTATTTTATTACCTTTTTATTATATCAATATTTAATAAGTTATTTTGAATTTTATGTAATTTTTTCACATGAAAGAGGCATGATAAATCATCACTTGTAACGGCAAAAATAGCATTAGCTTATATTTGATTAGCTTAAAATAAATATTTTTTTATTCGATTTTAAACAGTTTTATTGGGTTATATCTAGTAACTAAAATTGTTTTTTTTAATACTATTTCATGATTCTTTGATACTTTTTTTTTATAATTTACTCAAAATAAAGTAAATATCATTTCTTCAATGCGCTCTTATTCTATAGCTAGATTTTGCCTTCATATTTAAAAAATAAAATTTTAATCATCTATAACGCATAATAGGAAATAATAAAAAAAAGTATTGATTAAATTAAAATTTAATTATTACTATAAATTCATATTATACTATAATTATGTGAATTAAATATATACTGTTTGCAAAAAACATCATAGTCATGACCTACCTATATGTTTTTGCTTTTTATATGTATATACTTATTCGCAACACATTAGCATATAAATTCGCTTTTCTTTAATGTATAATATGTGTTGTGATTTGTGTCAATTATTTATATGGTTCTAAATTGTAGTTAATCAGATCGTTTCAGGCCATCTCTCGGGCAGCTTTCGCTGGTGCACATTATTAAACTAGTTGTGTGTTAGAAAATCGCTACAATATATCTATATATTATAAAACAATTTATCAATTGGCTATTGGACACTACGGAAAATTATTCACGTCTAATGAGAAAGTGTTTTTTTCGTTCAATATTATATACTGCATGACCTCCATTTTTACGTCTATTAAACTTTTTCAACAAAACATAATGGTACATCGCGACGTTTCGCTCCGTTATTTTTTATAAGACTTAAAATCTCCATTATTAAGCAGCAATTAAGTATATTGCGTCATAAAATCATCGTTAAACACTAGCATTTCCTATTCAATCGAATTATCATAAGAAATTGTGCTATAGCTTATATGTGATACGAATAACGGACGGTTTGAATTAACTCGACCGGCTGCCGGACAGCAAGTAGACAGTAGTGTTCCAGTTCTAGAACAGAACTAGATGAAGGATGCAGTTTAATGCTTTACCTCAGACTTTTCGCTCATTGTTTCGAACCGCGCCAAGATCTCCTTCACCGAAACTTTCGGTTCCGACGCCTCTTCGATAATGGTCTCCATCGGTCCACTGGAGCCTGTCGAGAAACTGGAAAATTTCCTCGAGTTCAAGCTCGTCATAGACCCGCCTAAATCTCTGGGTTTGAGCCCTGCGTTTAAAGGTCCGAACGGGGCTTTTTTCTCTTTGATTTCTAATTTGGCAAAGTTGATCTTTGTATCCATGTCTTTGGGTTCAGAGTTCTTGTGAGAGCATCTCTTAGACACCTTCTCGTGATATACCTCGTTGAATTCGGCCTTGCAGATCTCAGAATGTCGCTTATTTATCATATCGGACATCTCTGAGAAGCGATTGTCTCTTTTGCTCGGAAACAAATGACTCAAATCGGCTCCCGAGTCTGAATCTGAATGCGTCGAATTTTGATCGTCCATGCTGCTGTCGCTAGCCGAAGAATTGATCAGGCTGTCTAATGAAGGCGCTCTTTTAAGATTTGATTTGTTCGAGTCGTTGGGTTTGGGCGATATTGAGCTTGAACAAGAAGAACTGCTCCCTTTAGAATCGTTCGATTCTTCAGATGGCTTCATATCGTATGCTTCATATACATGTTCCTGAGCTTTGGCTAGATCTAATGCGTTTTTATCGTAGATCTTTTTGTATTGATTCTGTGGAGGCACTGCTTCGTAGCTTTTGTATGTATTGTGTAGTTCTAACCAATTCGATCTCATGGCTTGTTCTAATTTTTCGCTCCTCAGTGTTGGTTTTTCGGGTTGCTCTTGTTTGCTGTTTAGGAACTTCATCATTTTTTTGGCTTTGTATTCACTGTATGTTTCGATGACGTCGTCATCGTCCGTATTGTTCGTCATCTTTGATGTATTTTTTTCAATCTGTTAAACACTGATTGTATTAAGGGATCACTATATCACATGACACTGATACGTAGTTCCATCACTTGTACCTAACCGGATACGGTATTGTTCGGTGTTTACGCGACAAGCACCGTAGCAGCACTGACTGTCAGTCCTGAGCGGTGACTGGCGCCCTCAAATCCTCTCCACTGTGCAAGAGCAACGGGCGTCGGATATGCGAGGCGGCGTCGCACTCTCTCTGAACGAAAACATATTTTTCGTCAGACGCCAACGACCGACACGAATATCGGATTAACAGAATTTGTAATAAACACATGCGCCGTACGTATCGAATTTTAACGAATACCGGTGGTTCTCGAGCGTCATAACAGTAAAATATTTACAAGAGATGAGGGGGAAAAATCAATATAATCATGAAATATGGCACACTAGCAATTTTCAGTTTTGTTTGCGACGTAACGGAACTTTGCTCAATAGCTTAGATTGTTTAAAATCAAATAAAATATTATTTATTTTGAGCTAATCACGTCGTGCTATTTTTAAACACGCATCATGTTACAATTTAACATTAGAAATTAAATATTTATATCCATATAATATCCTTTTCTTCTTTCCTCATTAGCCATAAGTGAAATATTATTATAACTTATTTTTTGATTTATAATAAACGAATTATCTCAAACAGATTTATCAAGTGTGTGGGAAAATTCAGAAGTATATGAAGGTATTTTTTAGAATTTATTTCCGGTATGTCATATTTATTGATTTTTTTTTTAATCTTTATTTGATGTTAGCCTAAGTATAATATATGTATAAGAATGAATCATTCTTGCCAATCAACTAAAAATTTGGAATGCAAGTATTCAATTGCCGACTAAATAAAACAACCGTCATTTAAATCATACGATAAGATGTTAAGTATAATTAATAAAACAGAATTTTAATAATATCAGATATTAAAATTTTAAATAGATAAATAATGAAATAATTATGTACTATATTTCACAAATTTTCGCGTTTTATATTTTACTTATTAACTATATTATAATATTCACAGATAAATTTCGACAAAAATAAAAGAACTATAATGGAATAATGACGAAACTAAATTTTTTGTCATTTTTATTTTTTTATACAACGTAAATCCTCCATATAAATATCTTTGATGAACCGAATCAAAATTTTGACTATCCATATAGGTTCTGAGATATTTTTATTTGAAAAAAAAAATGTACTGGGCTTGGATTTATCCAAAAACTTATCCATGACAAACCTCTCGACGTTGTTTATTACTCTAAATTATATTTGCGTTAACACAGTCAGTTCGAGAGAGATCCATTTCATCATTATTTATAATTGAGAAAGGGATGACAAGTGGGTTTACGTTCCTACTATTAGCTCTAAAGCACACCAATGTCCTCAATTCCTCGATTTCAATTTCATTTTTGGCACCTAACGCATGCAGCGTATTCAACTGACTAATATTTTTGTAACCGTTTCATACATAACATTTCTGAACACTTAAATTTGTTAAATAAACACTAACATTCATTATTTAACCTAGTTGCCAAGTTTCTTAGGAAAACTATCTATATTACATACTACAAAAAATTTGTGATATTTATCCCTGAAACAAATACCCCATAGCCTAATAAAAATATATTCGATATTTTTATTTAATCATGATGTCGGATATAAAAACTATTTTTAAGTCGATATATCGCATTTCAGCAACTAAAGGGTTAGACGCATATTAAAAGAAATTGTTTCTAATTTTTTTAAATAAGCTCTTTAAATGGCCTATCATTTACTTTATTTTTTTTAACGCCACTCCTTCCTACAGTCATTTCAATAAAAATAAACTAGTTCCTGATCAATTTCAGCATAAGTTTCTCCCTTTGAACAGAAGAAACTGATCATTTTTAGCAGCAGAAATAATTTACATGGGTTATTTCGTTTTCTGCATTGGAGTGATTCTAAGATACGCGGAACGTAAATAATCGCTACCTCCCCTATTTGTTTCCTTAAATTGATTAGTAATGTTGGAGACTATCAATATTTACCTGACCGCGACTGTCACTCACGACAGCTCGAATAGGAGGTCGGGCCTGTCTTTAATTCACTTAAAGCTACCTTTACCACCCTTATTCGACTAGGTAAGTATCTTAGTTGCTAATGGGCCGAAACATTTGAATCTTAATTATTTTTTGTAAGTGATCCATTGCAACATAGCAGGCCCAATGCCTTACAATAGGGTAAACACAATCAATAACTACTAAATAAACAGTGAGACATCAGATTGAAATGAAAGATTACCATCAGTAATTATAAATTATTTTGGCGACATGAGTCCGTTACGCCAGTGTTACCAGAGTGCTGTCAATTTTTGGCCATAAAGAAATCTAAATAAATACATATATAAATAGCCCCCCTAAACTATTATTATATGTCACTGTGCGCAGCCTAGCTTAATTTTATTTTAATTATTCATTCGTAAGATTAAAAAAATTAAGTAAAACCAACCACATGATGATCGATTGCCATTATAATTATATACTGGTCTTCAAAATACGATAAAAATTGAAAAACTTGATTCGAGCCCAGGTCTTTCAGATATTAGTCATAGACTTATACCACTGTTAAATTGTGCTGGTTTATACAGCTACTAAGCGATGACTCGCGGACATTTTAAACACACACGTCAAGCACTAATTTGCTACGATTAAGATCTATAAGTTCTGCCACGTCACGTACGATATCTGTTCATTGAAAAATGCTTCGTTTACGTATTATACATTTGTTAGTTGGATTGTTGAATTAGATGCTATTCTTCTGCTGTTTAGTGTGTAAATTTATTTCAACTATTCACACTTGATGTACGTATGCAATAGATTCGCTAGAGTGAACATTTTCTAGTGTTTCTCAAAAATTCGAAAGTGACAATATTCCCAAAATATAATGCCTCATATACATTCATAGTGCGCTGCGTTTTATTCGAGATTAATTCACATTCATTATGTGAATATACACGTATCGCGAATTCAATTGATTATACACACATTAGCATATTTTAATCATCATCAACCATCGCGAATGATCATATTGCACAACACACGCCATACACATTGCAAATTGCTAGTACGGATGTTCGCTTATTATGCGCAGACTTTTTGTTGTGTGCTTTATATAACATGCGAACGTACTGTTATTATTATGTGCATTATTATCATGATGCGTGTTCGCCGCATGAGTTTTGTAACTAATTTATGAAAATTATATTTGGTGGTTGAACCCGAGTTGTTAAAAAGAGTGAATGTTACAATTTCGGTTGCCGGAAAAAAATTGATCCGGAAGAACACAACAACTTTCTACGCTACGCTATTTGCGAAATTGAATGAGCCTAATTAACGCAAGGGCTATTTTAAGTTATGAATACGATATAATTAATATCGTAATTGGTGTTTGCTAATTAATAAAAAAATCGTTACAAAATTATTAATATAGTACACAATTTCAGTATGGATATATACATATATAATATGAATACAAAATTAATGCTAATCTTGTAGATTAGCAATTCTTTAGAAATTTAACCTCTTTAGAATCACTTTAAAAACGGTATATTCGAAAATAGCCTAGAGTTTGTATTTGTTTGTTTATTTATAATAAGCTTGACTTATTTTAAAAAGTACATACTATTCTAAATTAGGGATGGAGCATTTTAAAGAAGCTTTGTAATATAATGTATTTGCCTATACAATATAAATATGATATAAACATTAATTTATATAATATTTACATTTAGTTCAATTTTAACGTTTTTTCTATTCACGTGTAAGTTTTAAGTCTAAATGCTGTATATAATTGTATTTAATTCATATTTTCCACTCTATTATTAATAAAATTATTGTAAATAATGTAGACATACACCAATTTTTATCATTAATTATTAAAATTTTATATTTTAAACTTACAGATTATGATTGATTGTCTGAATTAGTGTTACACTATATTACTAGTAAAAATAATATATAATGTGTAATACCTTATTGGTTTAAAAATCAATGTAAAAATTATCCATGAAATATAGAATTTATTCATAATATGCCAAGTGGGAATAATATTGTTGTATTTTATAAAATTAAGCAGTATGCTAATAAACAATTTTAGTACTAATACATACACATAAATTTAATAAACTTTATGTTAATTTTATATTATTGTTATACGCTGTAACGTCTTGGGCAAGCGCCTATTATGTTACAATAGTGGATTTATAACAGTAAATATAGTATTAGATACGAATGAAATAAAAGTTTAATTAATTCATTTAATTTTGAAATACAATTAGTTTAAGTTCTATGGTTTGACTCAACTAGCACGGTACTCTACCTATACGCTATTACAGCTACTAAACCTAATATAAAATAGCATATACTAACAGAGTTAATATAATAAATATTATTACCGAATAACTAAGCCGTTTGCTTTTGAGCAATAAAAAAATAGTAAACGGTTAAAATATACATTTTTTTTTCTGTAGTAAAAAATCATCAATTATTAAATACAACCATATATCCGCTTGTTAGTTTATAATATAGAACCTTACATTTGTTTTATTAAACTATATGTTACGAAGGAAGCACTGCAAATATATTTATTATATTACCGTAAGTTTCCGCGCTTCGATGCACTTTATAGTTGCATATTATGATAACGTCATTTATGCACATTGTTATCGCTCTTCATCGTCTGGAACGTTCGTTTCCAGTTCGTCTAGCTTATGGATAAATATGAAATATGGTTAATAAGTTATTTGTGCCTCAATGTTCGGATGAGATAAAAAAAAACTCAAAAATGCGAACCATGAAATTAAATCAATCAGGCCGTTAAAAAAATTGTGAATAAGAAAGATGAATCAATATTTTCTCTCTTTATCTAGCTCCAAAAATGTGGTTTATTAATTGTAGATATTAATGATATCTAAATAAATTATTTTGTATTTTTTACATGATTAAAACATAAAAATATATCAAATAACTAAACGCAAATTAAAAGCAGTTTCTCAGAGAGAGTACAAAATGTAATCTTACTTATCGGTAAAACGTCAAAAGAAAACAACGAACGTTTAGAGGTTGCCTATGCAAGCCTGCCGATATGGGGGGGAGGGGAAAAATTCGGGGGGCCTGTTTTCCTTGAAGGGTGCAACTTTGGAAACAATCATAGTATGAATATATTTATAAAAAAAAATAAAAAGCGACCTCCAATAATGAATCTGAACTAAACTACAGTTGTTTGAGATGAACCTATATACTGATATATTTCAGGTATAAGTTCCTTTAGCCCTTTTTATACATAAAGAATAAATAAAAGGAGCGAACATTGCCTACAAAAGCACACACTTTATAGGTAGTACTTTCACAATAAACGTTGTTATTTAAAGGCACAGATTGTATTTTTTTGACGCGGCTCCGTTTGTGTTAAAATTAGCCCAAAAATTATTGTCTACTTTATTACCTTTTGAACCTTAAAAAAAAATTAGGCATGGGAGGAAATATTCAACGAATGTAAATTAGTAGCAGTAAATTTAGGTATTCGATCTATAATTTTCAGATCGAGGAAATAGGAAGAAGCCAAGAAATAACGAAAAATCAATAACATCATCAGCTGATTTATATAATATAAATTTACTGTTTCTATAGATTGTTTTATCAGTAATTTGACAACTAGATTTAATGCTGAAAAATAAATAAATAATACATTTTACTTCATGTGCTTATTACTAAATGAAAATTAAAAAAACAGTCTCGAATCTATCACGAAAATATTTTTTTAAATATGTCACTTTAGTAAAATCATATCGGAATACATTTTCATCAGTAGATAAATATTTTCACCAGTGAAAATATAAATTATCTGGCAGATGCTAGTAAAATTATATGATTTCCACTTTTCTATATGTAGTAATATATATATTTACATACTTGATGTATTATATATTATAATTATATTTTCACTAATTAAGGTTTAATACTAAATAATTTAATTAAGATCATAAAAAATACAGACGAATAACATATTTTTAGATTTGATCAAATCTAGTCCCGCAATATTTATTCTGTACCAAATTTTAAGTTTGATAAAAAAAAATAGACATGCAAAAGCCATATAAAATATTGCATTCATCATTGAATAAGTAGTTTTTATATATATACTCAATTGAACTACATACATTTTGAATATGCTTTTTCCATTAGTAAGAGAAAGGGAAAATTTTGTAAATAGAAAACAGCATTAAATAATGCATATTTTTAATCTATATCATAAAATATGTATTTTTAAACCTTTATATTATATTATGTGTTAGCCAATTTGACCAATACAAATTCATAATACTCTACTAGAAATTAAAATAAGTATTTTCTACCACCAAGGTGTTGAAATTAAATATATTTTAGTAACTCATCCAAATCTTTCATTTATGAAATTGAAAAAAACATTGATCCATATTCTTCAAGATTTAATTTAAAATGTGATCTATTATTTTTAAACAGATTTAATTTAAGTTGAATTTAGACAAATTTAAGGTTAGTTTAGTGTTTAAAAAATACATAGGAAGTACAGTTTTTATTCATTAAAATTAACCTTGAAAATTTGTCTGACATTACTTGAGCCACTGAACTGATACATATACTGATTGGAACAAAGCTGAACACAATATTTATATCTGTGTCAAAAGTGCCAATTTTATAACGAATATCACTCATTGTTTCACGCACCGTTAGCGTTAACGGTTACGTTTTTGATCATAAAACCAAAACTGTAAGTATCCACGAAAAATTACGGCGTGAAAGTCGAAAGTTTTCTATATGACTTGAACGAACGGTCACTGCGCAAACCTAGTCATCGCCGCAATTGCGAAATTCTGATTAAAATTAATTTTCGCGCTATGCTAATCGGCTAGAAACGATGCCGCGAATGTCTATTTAATTGAATCAAAGTCTATCTTAATAATGGGATCGTTTACTTGCAAGATATCTATGTATCTACAAACGCACAGATGCAATAACTCGGTTAAATCCGCTTGTCGATGAACTGAACCAACCAGACTGGATTTACAGAAAACGAACCGCAGAACTTTGCACTTCAAACATATATGGATATGCCATACTGTTACGCGGATCTCTCCAATCTCTCTTGCTATACTTTCAGCGCGAATGGTTAAAAAAAACATTGATACTAACTTGATTTTTGGTCGTTTTAGATCTCATGTTTCCGCACAATGTGTGCTGTGAAATTTATGGTTTATAGTTTGAACTGTGCTTAAACTTAAGACACAGAGGACGATATGAACCAAAACGTTACGAAAGGCTGGACACCGAAAGAGTAATGATGGAAAAGCGCTCGGTTCACACTAAACGATACATTTTTTTTACTAATGACACTTTTACGATGTGCCCGGAAAATGTCGAGATCATTTGGGTTTAATAGCGGTTGCTTGGAATTCTCATAAACTGGCGTCAATCATTAGACGTTTTTAGAATGCTCTTGATTGAATGGGTGCTATGAGGATCTTTTTGAACTTTGGCAATCATATCTATCAAAATATGTGTATTACTTTCTATCTTTTCGCATTTAGTAGAGTAAGGTAAAAGTGTGAAATACACATATTTTTGACTCCATGTATGGTGGGTCAGCAAAACTGTGGCGAAATGCGTCGAGTAACTTTAAAACCACGCAGTGTAATTTTCTTGATGTAATATTTTGACTTTCAAAACCCTAATAATATATTATCCACCGAAATTCTTAGATAATATTATTATTGATATCTACCATAGCGAAATTTGAGGAATCTAATGTGAAGCGATTTCAATTATTAATAATATAATATTAAATTAGTAATACAGGGCCGATCTAAAGATTAATTGCTATGCTATTTTGCATGTAAATAGTATAATAAACATATTTGATGACTCCAAAGTCACTTTGAACTTGAAAAGTCATGGACTCGTGATCATCTGAAGGTGATTTTTAAAAATCCAATTAAATCGCACAGTTATATCAGCGTGACGAGCGAATTAATAATACCTAAATATTTATATATCATAACATATACTTATACATACATACATATACATGTATATATTATAGAAAAATATTTTTTCGCACGATACATCATTTGTAATTTTTCACACTTTTCGCTTGTTATATGTACATATACACATGTATAGTATCAAATAAATAATAAAAAAAACATAATACACATGGAACGAATGATAATGACAACAATACAAAAACTCGCATTTACAGTGTGTCGTCGTAGAACGGATCGTTAAATTGAATTCGGTTCAATGGCGGCTTTCGATCACTAATGAACGTTGTTACGTTGGATGGATAGAGTATAACGCACGAAGAAGCCGTTTAACGAGCCGGCTATAATTATTAGCCACAGACTAAAAATCAAACATGCTAGAAAAATATATACTTTCACGAGTGCCATTCGCGATTTTTGATATGAAGCGCAATTGTTAATGTAAAGAGAGTAAACATGTGGAAATATGTTTTATAATAAATTAATTTGTGTATATTTATCGTTTTAACGACCCTTGCACGCAACATGATTCCTACCCCTGCTGCTGCCATGTAATCTTAGACCATAACGCTTTTACTGTATTTATAACACATATACAGAACAATAATATTTATTCAATAAAGGCCAATAGGCTTTCAACCAATCTTCAAGTGTCCAGTCTTGGTGTTACCGATCCATTCCAGCATTTTTATTTTTCTGAAAGCAGCGGTTTATGTAAAGCTTTCCAACATTTGAGTATTATTTTTTTATTTTTTTACTTGCCGTTTGCGATAAATTGAGCATATGGTAGACATTTTATAAGTCAGTTTTATGCTATATATACTCTTTCAACCCTCCTGGGCTATATGCGTGCGCGTATATTTTAGTAAATGTTTTTATCCGTGATCTTGTGTCACGAAACGAACAAGAAGATTTGGCTGAACTCTTGGACTCCGGTGACTTTTTGTGACTTTTTGGCGTGGAAGTGGAAAGCAACTGCTTCCTCGGCTTGGTCGATACTCGTAGCTCCGCATGGTGTGAGCTCCAATAGACTCTCTTTTATTCCAAGACGATGTTCCTGACAGAAGTGAATTCGTCGAAGTCTTTCACCTTTCCTTCACAATCGTCATGCCAATGCGATGATTCAGGCGGCAACAGAATATTTATAATTGTTTAATAAGTAGTTGGACTATATGCGTATGATGATTCAGAAGTTAGTTAATGCGGTCTGAGATACATTCAACTGCACTATACGCTGAGCATTTGGCTCTATATTTTGGCATCAATCATATCCCTTGTTCATGTCCTATTTTAATGGATAGACGACTTAAACAGATGATTAAATATCTGATCCACACGAGCTTTTGTATGTTGTTAACGAGAGAAAAAGTTATTCTTAATAAGTCATAAATAAATAAAACAATTAGTTTTAAAGGCGTTTAGCAAGTCTATGTGACAGAATTTTTTGCAACGATCACGTCGGGTGGTCCCCACAGTACCTAATTCAAGCTAATTTAATTAGAACATTAATTATTTACTGATGTTAAATTATATTTTCTCATTACTCTCCAATTACATTATGTTTTTTTGCATTAATGAAATATTTATATAATATTTAAAATAAATCAATAATATACAAAGTAAATAAAGCCAAATAAGAAGATAAACATGCATTGGAAACGAGTGATAGATTTTTTTTGGACTTTAATTATTTTAAAACCACGTAAAAAAGGAACAATTAAAAAAATGTTGCTATTGTATTCGAGCATCGTATTTTAAAACTAACTGATCATTTTTTTGTTTGAATTATTGTCGGTTATAAATACCTAAAAAACATGGGTTCGAATCCCATATGGATTCTAGGGTTTTTCAATTTTGGGATTTTTGCAGACACTGATTATTTCACTCGAGTTGTCATCTGCATATTGAATACATCATAATACATGTAACAAAAATAAACTTGGGGCGCATATTTGGGAATGACTGTGTCGGTGAACAATGCATAAATCAGAGGGTATCAATTTACCCAGGATTGAGTTTGCGTACACAGCAGTTTTTATTTGTTAATCACATCTGAAAGTTGCCATTCATTTTCATAAAGGCCGCCGCCTAAATCTTTATCTAACATTTAATTGTCCGTTTTTATAAATGTAAACTAGTTAAAAATGTTATAAAAAAAATAATGTTAATAATAAGTTATTTGCTTTTCTTTTTAAATATTGATCTTTAATGATAACTTATAACTAAGTAGTTAGAAAACTATGTTTTGAGATAAAAATAAATCTAAAGTTAATGTTCTTATATGGTACTATATACAATATGGAAAATTGTGTGAGAGAGCTTATAATTAAATAAGTATATCACTTTCGCAATGATTTCCATTACAAAATTATAGTACATGATCAAATATGATCTAGTGAAAGCCATATGCTCAATCGGTTTAATTACTGATAAGCATACCCTAGGCAAAAATAATCACTGTCCTCCAATGTCCCATCATTGTTCTGGTCAAGACCGCACGGGCGTAATTATCAGCGTAATTGCTCATTTCGTTTCACGGTCTAAATGCTGCCATCAAAAAGCAGTTACAGTATCAAGCGACCACGAGCACAATGGGGGAACACACAAAAAATATTCATAATAGTTTTCCTCACCTGTCTATCTTCGATGCGGAATTTATCGATCATCAGGTGGATTCTGTGAGCGTGCGGCGTGTGGAGAGCCAATCTTGCACCGCCAGCGATCGTCAATAAAAGGGATGAAGGCCGGGGAGCGGCAGACGCAACCACTTGTGATAAAGGAGCTGCTCTCACCGTACTGAGCCTCGATCCTCTGCCACCTCTTCCCAAAACCACACCCCAATGGGATATGGCTAGTACTGATACTTCACTCAACTGCTCAAAAAAAATTATGTTATATTCATATTTTGTTAAATGATATTTTATGATAGTATGTATTGTTGTTTACCTGTGGTGCACCTTCAACTACAAACAGTCTTGCAAAATAAAATGGCCAAGAACGAGCCATTTCCAAAACGCGTCGAAGAACATGAGCACGATGTCTCGGTTGTTGCACTCCATTTATCACTTGACCAGGATCGACATCAGATATAGATACTCCTAAGGAGCGAAGGGCAGCTGCTCCAGAACGTAATTCGTTGGATGATAGTCTGAATGTTGGATTGGATCCCAAAACATCGTTTACCACCTTAAATATTAATACACGATTATGGATTAATAAATATTGTCCATTATACAAAGTTATTTTAAGCTATGTTATGTACTACTCTCTCAAATTAATTTTATTATGTTATCATAACTTAATTTGCTTGATTAATAAGTCAAACTATCTTAGTTGTTTAAATTATGATATTTTTTTACATACATTTAATAATACAATATAATTTGATTACATATAACATGAGCTTTGAAGGTTTTAGAAAGATTAAATTATTTTTCAAGATTTTCCTAATCTCACATAATCATACAAATATCGTATCGAAGAATATAAAAACCCTAAAGTTTCGTCATTTATGACACATAATTTTTTTATTATTTATAATAAATACTTGTATAGTAATTGTGTTATTTATAAAATGCTCGAATATTATCCTATATAATAAAAAATATACTGTATATAAATTGTATTTCATAAAATCAGACAGTATGTTATTAATAATGTATATTTTTTTTATATAATATAATATATACACGTAGATCTATTATTTAAATAAGAAATAATAAAATAATAGATATTATCAAATTTTATAAAAAAAATAGACTTTTAGCTCAATCGATTATGATGCATGTAACATTTTATGAAAACAAACTGTATGTTAATATTATATAAAAAATTAAATATTTATTTCTTTTACAATTTTTTTACATATAAACATAAAAAAATGTTAGCCAAGTTTAAAACCATTAATAAAATATTTTTTACTTGACAAGAAAAACAGTAGTAGTGCAGGAAGTGGTGCCATAGTGCAACCCATAGACTTTTGACCGACGTGAAGTATGCTATGCCATGACAAATTCTTTCTCTAGTATCCTACTGTTAAGAAGAGTAATTTGTATGATAAACACAGTTTTTGCTGTGTAACAGATCAAGCTAGCCACTAGTGTAATTAAAAATAATATGGTTTTAAACTTTGCTAAATTTATTAATTAACAATTTCATTTTTTTTATAGCATACTACCTGCTTTTACATAAATAGAATAAAGAAAATGTATACAATATTTTCATTTAGTTCTTAATGTACGAAAGCGTCTTTATTTCATTAATGAATATATTTGTTAATTTTTCAACAAGTATTATACTAGTATTTTAAAACTAATGAAAGCTTATTTTTCTTTTGAAAGCTTCAGTTAAACTTAGTTTATAAGAAAAAAATAAAAATACAGATTCTTACTTGGCAAAATATCAAATGCATCAATGCAGGTGACGACACTTCTTCTAAAGGAGTGAAGAGTTCTTTTCTCACGCGTAACTTCCAAGGGACACGATTGTAAGTGAGCCTAGCTACTGGCGTCGGAGGCAATAAGCGACTCAATGTTCCATTGGTTTCAATATTTTCAATATCTGAATTAACTTTAGCAGTGGGTAGCGGCATCACTGGTTCCAAAAATCCTGGATATTCATCAACTAAAATGATTAATGAAGCAAAAAAATTAAAACCACATTCTTATTAAAAAATATAGCTATTATATATCATATGCTACTTACGTTCAATACGATCAGTTTTATCAGTTACGTGCGTAGAAACTGAAGTTCTTCGTTCAGCTTCTAACCGTCTATCTTTCTCTTTTTGCATCATATGCGTTTTAAACGTAGCTCGTTCAACGTTCTTTATAGGCTGCGAATCTCGATGGTTTGCAAACCTGTTATCTCTAGATTTACTAATAAGCATATCTCTCGAGTTCTTTCGTCCGTCCATTTTCTCATTGTGCTTTGAGCTATCGTAGCTCTCTCTGGATATCTTATGCTGATTGAACTCTTGTTCATAATTATGATTTTGATTTCTGTATCCGTTCGGTTTAAACGTCGTCATTTCTTTTCTTCCCATATCATCATCAGCTGTGGACATTGATCCGTCCCAACGTGGACTCTCCCGCAATTTATTAACCTCATACTTTTCAAATCCATCTTGACTCATTGTGTACTCACTATTTTTAGCATAAATCTCACTAGCTGTCTCTTTATCCCAGTCGTTCTTAGGAGAAACAGATATTTTTCTGTTATTTTCATTCATATGACGAATATCGTTATGATCACTTCTGTTTGGTGGCGAATAGTTTTTAACATCTCTATAATTTCTATCAATCTTCTTATCGGAGCGTTCAACTTCTCTATCCCACGAATCGGATCTATCTTTTCTTTCGCGTCGATGATAATCACTTTCCAAAAATCTACTTGCGAATCCGTCATTCGGACTTCTAGATGATTCTTTATAGTTTCCACTGAAATCGTCTTTATGTTCGTTTCTAAAAGCTTCTCTTGAAAACTTATGTACATTTTCAACGTCCCAATTTGCTTGAAAACCATTTCTTTCTCTACTGTTTGAATTATAAGTATCTCTATTTTGATGTACACCATAAGTATCTCTATCTTGACGTATTTGCATGAAGTTGGACGGCTCGATCGGTGCTGGCGGGCCGGGCACGGGAGGAGAATGCGATGGTGGTGGTGGAAGTCGGCCAGGAGGAGGCGGAGGTGCCGGACCAGGCGGAGCTGGAGGTAAGCTATGGGGACTTATCGGCATCGGTGGAGGAACAGGCCTCCAGTTTGATCCGCCAGTCGGCGATTGAGATTTTTCCATTCGTTTAACTTGCGAACGTACACTTGGCAATTCAGGACTTTCTGAAGGTCGCATGGAAGAATCCACGACGTCCCATCTACCGGCCGCTCCTAATTGCTGCTCCAACATAAGCTTTCTAGTGTCTTCTAACTTATTGACGACTCTCGCCGGTTTGTCTACTTTAGAAGAAGTGCTTCTTACAGAATGATTCGCTGTTACTTGTTCGAGTCTTTGACGCATTTCTGAACTCAATTTAAGTTTGCCCACGCTTCCCGGTGAAGGCCGTTGTGCTCCCACTTCAAAACTCTTCTTAGATGATTTATGAACATGCGATACCGAGATTTCTTTTGTTTGACTGATGGTTACGTTATCGACTTCAAATTCATCCCATTCTACACCGGGTGGTGTAGTTTGGGAATTACTTCTGCTTGACATGTGATTCGATTGTGGAGAAGATCTATTAAGACCGGTCAAAGAAGTTGGACCTTGATTGGACTGCGGAGTAGTTTTTCTTTGATGTTGCCTCATTTTGAAATGCATAAAATCTTCTCCGTTCTCAGGTGATTCGTTTTGTGGAGGCGGCCATCTCCATTTGCCGATTCGGACAGTCTTTGCACGACCATATGGATCCAAAAATGGACGAGCCTCACTCGGATCTGTCAATTCTAACGGAGGCGGCATCGGGGGTGGCGGTGGTGGTGGAATTCCACCCCTTGAATTCATTGATATATTACTCTCAGTAGATGCTTTTCTAGATTTTAAATCGGACAATACTGAATTAAAAGAATTATTAGAGTCTCTCTTATTAAAACTTGATTTTCTAGCCGGTGGGTGATGCATTTGAGCTTTAACGACCGTAGTTCTAGTCTCTACCGGAGGAGGTGATCCAATTTCAGATCCTGCTACTTGTTGAGTAAGCAAAGTTTGCAATGCTTGATTCTGTGCCAATAACTGCTGCTGTATTTGTATATTTTGAGCCATAGCACTTTGCAAAAACGCTCTCTGTAAGTTCTGCTGATAAGCAGCAATATCTCCCGTCGGTGACGGTACATTAATACCTTGCATGTTATATATCGGAACGAAACCTTCATTTCCATTGGTGGGCGACATCATAGGCATCATTAAAGGTTGAGGACTCATTATGCCAGAATTGATGGAATTGAAATTAAAACTGGAAGGACCCGCAGACGTTGTTTGATGAGCGGTACCGCCACCTTTAATCGCACCAACCAAATTCTCTTTTTCTGTCAATCGCTTAAGACTATCGTTTATAAAGATGGGTTGGAATAAATCAGTTATGTAATCATCTACCGATGAAGCTCTTTCACTTTCAAAATTACCAGCTTCAGTGAAAGAAGCTACTTCCTGATCTAAACACGAAGAACTGCGACTGGAAGGACGGCCTTTGACTCCACCGCCTTTGATCAAACTTTCTAAATTGTTTAAACAATCTAATTCATTGTAATAAATATCATAATCGTATAAATTGTTTAAAAATGTGCTAAATTCATTATGTTCAATATTTAAAATGGCACTAGGTCTCTTCTCTATATTGATATATTCGTTGTTTGATCCACCTCCTTTTATACTAGCCGCTAAAGATCTAGCATCAGATAATTCGTCTAAATTTCCGTCTAACACAGGCGAAAATAGTTCATCTAAGAACTGATCTACGTCGGATGCTTGACTAGGCACCCTGACACGTCGCACATGCGAAGCTAAACTGGGAGCTTCTGAAGTGTCGCTCATTGCAGAAGATCTGTAATTTACAAGAATACATTATAAATATTGAATCTATGTGGTAAAAAAATAATAATATTAATAATTACCTAGCACAGCCAAAATCTGTATTCTTCTCGATTTGTGCACGACTAGAATGCGAACCAGCTGGAGCACGTTTACCAGCATATTGAGATTTAATATATCTCGGAGTTCCTCTATTTGAAGTTCCCACACTAGAATTGATATCAGGATATTCGAAGTCCATCTCTTGTTTAGACATGTATGTGCTGTTTGAGACGGCCAATACTGGCTCAATTTGTCCGGACAATTGTTCTACTGAATGGTATCTATCGTTCAATCGAGATTGCGATAATCCCATATCAGCCAAATTAGTCGGTGATGGAGGACTATCGACACCTAAAAGATTATCCAAAGAACGGCTCCTGGCTTTCTCGGCACTGTTTTCAAAATATCTCTCGTTTAAGGCAGAATCTCTCGAGAGAATATCGGAAGCTTTTCTCATGCCATTATATTCTTTTTCATTACGAAGAGTGTTATTTTTAGGACTGGCTGATATTTTTCTATTCGGCGAGTTGTAACCAGATATCATATCATTATTAGATGTTTTCCTTGAAGAGGATTGTAATGTGTATTCTGATTTATCACGCGATGATTTTCTGGAGTCCGGCAATGGACCTAATAGATCTTCTGCATAGCTTTGCAGTGATTTTGATGGAGGTTCAGGTGGAGGTACCTTCAAATATATAATACAACTGTAGCTGCAATTCTAATTACATAAATTTAATTAAGTTAATTACTTGTGGTCTTCTTGGACTAGATGATTCTGATATTTCACTAGGCGACGGTATATCGGGTACATCGGGAGCTCTAGGCGGAGACACTGGACGAGCTCCACCTCTTCTTCCGTGTCTTAGAGCGTCATTTCTTAATGCTGGGAATGCTGGACACAATTCCATTTCACCGATCAAATCCAGGACGTAGTCCAATCCACACGATTCTATAAAAATATATGTAATTAATAATAACCTTACTAATTTGTGACCAAAAATGTCGCTTTTTATAACCACCATTATTTTTTTTTAAGCAAAGAGTGGAAATTTATATTTATAGATTTTATCATATTTGCCAAGAAAAATATAATTATTAAATTAAGCTGCGCTAAGTAAGCGCTGTTAATTAAATAGTATTCAAAAATGGAGCACTCTCAGAATCTTTAATTAAAATCCTGACAGCTAGTTCGAAAGAATACTTTCCTATGTATACATGTCGACGCTATTCTAGCAATTCATTTCTCAGCACACATTATAAACAGAAATTAATTGGTGAATAGTTAGGTAGTATTTGTATTCACTGTGTTTTGAACTTTCTTTTAAAAATTCTTATCTTAAAGGAGATAGGTAGTTGCAATATATGACAATATAATAAGTTTATATTTGAGAATACTGCATAGTAAGTGATTTTACTAGGCACACAATGTCCTCGTACTTCCTAATTGTTTAGAATGACAAAAAAAGCTTAACAAATAAAGCACCTAATTCAATAAGCATAATTAAACAGTGAAATATTTACCAGTAACGATTCCATTGTCTTCTAATGTTACAGTCCAGCCATTATCTTGATCTATACCAAAAGAAGATACAGCCAAGGCAGCCGCTTCTTCACAATTTGTCCAAGGATCTACTGCAACTGCAGTAGCAGATCCGTCAGGTAAGACTACTGATAATGAAGCACCGGATCGTCTTTGAGCTGATCGCCATTCCAAAGCAGTCGGAGGATATCTTCGAGCTGGTGGTGCCGAAGTTGAATCTGTACTTCCAGAACCTCCGAGCGATCTCAGTATTCTGTACTGCAACATCGCCCTATACTGTTGAGGAGCGTGATCAGTCACAAATTTCAATAGATACTTGCTCAGTGCAGGTCCTGGCTGAAAAGCCGCTAAGCAGTGAGCCATCAACTGCCAAACTTTCTCAGAATTATCGTTCTTCCACGCTTGATTGCATAACTGAACCAAAATCTCATCCCGCAATCCTTTCGACGCCAAACCTTTATGAACTATATAATCGGCTAATGCCTTTTCGCGTGCGCCGGTCAATTGAGAATCGTTGCTCCATCGTAGTATCAGTTTGAAGACGGCCAAAGCGTCTTGGAAGTCTTGATCTCTAGCTGCAGCTTTTGAGAGGAATGGTGCTGTGATAGGCTCTCTTCGCATGCCTAATTCGGCGCCTTTGAAATATACGGAGCTGAATTTTCCAAATGCGAATTGTTCCAAGTCTGGTGGTAGTTGAAGGTTATGATCTGCATTTTCAACTTGACCTACTACCTTTACTAATTGTCTCTCCGCATGAGGAGGCGTCCATTGATCTAATTTGGAGAATATAAATGCGAGTTCGGCCGGAATGTCTAGATGATGAACGGCGGCGGTGGATCTCTCCATCCTTTCACGTGCTTGCCGTTGTTCGGCTCGTTTTCTGAAATGTAATGTAATTTTAATATTTGTACAACATACATGCAAATATAATAATAAAACTTACTGTGCTGCTTTCTGTGCTTCGACACGTTGACGCTGCTGGTCTTTTAAATGAGCACATCTCTTCCTGGCCTGTCTGCCTCTTACAATTGCTTGTGCTTTTATTACACCTCTTTTAACCTGTAATATAATTATCATTGCATCATTCACTATACTGACGACACAACATTAGTAATATCTAATAATCCATTGTACCAAATTAAAATTTTGACTAATAGTAAAAATCATAGCATAATCCTTTTTAAATAATAAATTGTTCAACAGATCTAGAGGTTGCATAAAAGTTATTAGTGCCATGGGAAACTTCAGCTTTGTCAGAATTTGAGAAATCGTCTCATTATAATAACACTCCGTTTTAGCTGCGGTTGACCCCTTATATTGTAGATATTCTAATGTAACAACAATCTATAAACACAACTTCATTTATTTTGAGTCTACCTAGTCTAATAATATTGAATGTGAACCATAAACAAAAATAAAACTAAATAAAATGACTAAAATATCGAAGATATAATCGTATAAACAAAAATCACTGATTTTATCGAGGCATTGACTATTAAGAATGCTCAGAATGCCTTGAACGATAAAGATGAACAATTTGTTAATCATTGAATATTAATTTTAAAAATGTTCCCGAAGAAACTCATTGCCATAGTGATTATGACCATAATTATTATAGCCAATAGAATATATGAAAAACCCTTTCATACAGCTTAGTACATATTTATAGAACCTTATCACATAGATGACTTGAAATTAGTGAGATCAAGACAAAACAACTCATCGATCCCATTGAAAAGGAAAGTTCCCCTCTTTCAATAATCAATAAATCAAAGAATCAACCAGTGGTAATCAATCATGCGAATCGATTTAAAACAGCCAATGCTATAAACCATTTAGAAAGTATTTGTCAATATGTCAATACCTTATTATATCTCTTCCTATGATACACTTTCCTCCACCATGATTGAATGGCAACCGTGCTATGTCCAAGTGAACGATAGTGTTTTCTAAAAATATAAAATGCATTAGTTTATCGTGGCTTTTATTAAAATTATATTTCCATTTAATTACATATAAATTACCTTGCTAAATATCCTCTAATATGCTTCTGTAAAGTTACAGCGGCCATTTTTAATTTTTCACTTCGACCCATCTCTAGTGACCTTTGTAAGCTTTCTCTTAAGAATACGCGCGTAGCACCAAGTTGAAAATCAGGACCAGCTACAAATAAATACATTTAATTAATAATCTGTTTCAATAAAAACTCGAGTGATATGAAATTTCTAGAGAACATTCTGCAGCGAATTTATATGTCAATTTTACTTTATAAAAAAAATATGATGAAGAAACAGCTTTTCAAAATAAACTTAATAGTATATGATTTAATGATTTAATTTTATTTTATGTAATCTGATTTAATTTTAAGAACATTTGTCACTTGGTTTTATAAATGCACAATAGGTCCCCTCTAGAATTATTCCACCAGTTTAACTAGTTTTCAGGGTACTTCTAGTATTTTGAGAGCTCAGCATCATATTTAGGTACAATCGACAAAGCTTAAATTCTTAAATATTACCACTCCATAACTAATCCTAAAGGTTGGCAGCCTTATATCTATATAAGCTACTGAAGAATTCAGCTCAACCAAAACTGTGCAACACAGTTGCTTGTGAAAATAACGTATGATTGAGACAACAATCTTAACGACCGAGAATGTGTCTATCCCTAAAACCCCACTGAAGTTTTGAAGCTGGAAATTAAAACTAGTCATATGTATTATAAACTACATACCTGTTCCTGTTGGTGGAACTGTTGCTAGAATCGTTCGGCAGATTTCTCTAAATGGAGTACCACGAGGAATAGGTCCTGGTAACAAATATCTGTATCTTTCCACAAATGGATGAAACTTGAGACGCACTGGATACCCGCATTGTCTTATTCTAATCGTATCAAGCATTCCATTGTATCGCAATTGTTGTAAGACACATGGCATATCAAAGCGCATGGGAGTTTTTTCGTTGTTTGGTTTTATGCACCGTACAAACCACGGATTGCATCTTGACATCGATTCTAACAATTGTTGGAGACTATCAGAAAACCTGTAATATAAAACTTGTATAAGACCACATTATTTATTTAAGTATAGATGCAGAAGACACAAATGACTTGGATAAAATCATTATGTAACCGTCACAATAAAGATAGGACTTACCTTGCAGCCACTGTAGGGGTTCTCGGTTTCATGGTAACAAATCTTCCGTTAGAACCACGAGGTAACGTCTTTGAATTGTCATGTTGAATCCTTAACTGCGCCGACATGGACGCCACCAGCTCTATCTTACTACTGCAAAGTAAATCGATGACATCGTGCCTCAGAGAGTCTCTGTTCTTGTCTAAGAATCCATCGACGGAATACCACACTTGACCGGCATAATGTCTTATCTGAATGGATAAAATATGTATTCAGTATGTTGAATTTTGCATTGTTAATATCGTCATGTCACTCACGCCAAATTCCTTTCCTCCCACTCTCGGTCTTGAGTATAGTTCGTTCAAAGCATGGTTGTAATGGCACTTTTCAAGGAACGAATTGTCCGAAGCTCGTGGGAAATTCGATTCATCATCCAAGAGATGAAGTATGCCGACTGGTTTCTTACTTAGTAATTGGATAACTGAAAAATAAATTGATTATATTATTTAATATGTAGCATATTGGTTTTATTTATTATATAATGAGGACATTTTAAATGAGCAATATATAAAAAAATTGTTCCATAAAACGAAATATTTGTGCATTGCTGTTGGGCAGATTAGGTGTGAACCAGAACCGTGAACACCTTTTAAATAACTCTACAGAAAAAATCTGAAGATTTACCTTACATAAATGCACAAACAATTCGTTTTATGGAACAAAGTATTCATTTAAATGCACGTATCCTTATATAATAATATGTTCTTAATGACAGTTTAATAAAAATGTTTTATTTAATTACTTTTTTTTTAGATAAGATATATATCTTTTTATTTGTTGTTTTTTGCAGACAACTGCAAATAATATATAGTACTTCCTTATCATCGGGGTCCATTTTTTTAATATTCTTTTAGGTTTAGTTTGGTTAGGTTTATTTTTGTTTAAAATGTTCAAAATTAAGGTCTTTACCTCTCCTCGTACCAATAAAGGATTCTTAAAATAGATTCTTATGACATTCATTTAAAAAAAACAAGTAACTAGCCTAAACTAAAAAGGACCATAACAAGAAGGTAATACTTGATTTTTGATTAATAGTTGTATGATACTATATATATAAATGTGATGTTTAGAATCAATATCAGAGATTTGTTATTTACTTTATTTTTAGTCAAATGCAAAAAACATTGCATTAAATATTAAACTTTTTAATTTTTTTAATTTATGTATGTATATTACGAATTATAAATTGATATTGAAATAGATTATTATTTCAATTTTATATTTGTATATAAATATATTCATTCGAAGTTAGAATTAACGTTTTGTGAAAAACATAATAAAAAAATTATTGATATAACAACCAGTGTCGCCATGAAGACAAATTAACATTTGGTTGTTTTTATTTGTCTTGTTTAAATATACTATTTTTACGACAGGAAGTTCGTCTATTTTTTTAATGAATGAACTTTTACTCTACATTTTTGAACATATAGTAAAGACATTCCAAAAAATAATGTCTGCTAATCATTCTATTTTTTTCTTGTTACAATTGGTAAAATGTATAACTTTAAAATTACTTCTTGAAAAGAAAACTTTAACTTTAAAACACTTAATTTTCGCTATACATCTGCATATATTTTATAAAAAATCTGCTATTTAAACAAATATAAATAATTCAAATATGAAGAGCAAAAAATTGTCAGTGTTAAGTTGCTTTTAATGTGTTTAAAATCAATTATTTAATGTTGCAAAAGAGAATAAGAAAATAAGCAATAATTTTTTTAGAGTAGGTATTCATTCACTAAGATATGTTTCTGTCGTTATTTTCTTAGGCATTTTTAATTTAAGTCCTTCATTTTAGAAGTATATGTTAAAGTGTATGACTAAATATATAGCAAACACAGTATGAGTTTAAGACATGATTGAATGATTCACAGATTTGTATCGATCTACCGAGGAATGTTTTGAATCACAAACTCTTATTAATATCATCTTCTCACTCACCAAATCACTAAACATTTTCATCTTAACAAATCACAAATACGAGCACTTTTTCCATTTCGTTCACCTCGAAACGTTCTCAGTTCACTTTCTAACATTTATGTTCTTGCTCCCCTGAAAAACTACGCTTGCCACAGAATATTTTTTCCATACACTTTTATTGCTTCACTAATGAACTATGGATATTCACAGGAAATCACGCACACGATAGACAGTAGCCGAGCACTTACTCAATCGAACCCGGTAGGTTAGTTTGATAATCAGCCTTGGTCTAACGCACAGACAGAAATGGCGTAAAAGTGAATGTAAAAAAAGTGTAGCGATTTTTAAAAGAAAAAATAATTACATATTAATGAGAAGACGTTCGCAAATGCTTTCACTAAGTATTCAGATTTTCTTTTAATGAATGTCATTATCACTTTGTGTCACTGACCGACCAGTACTGATTTAATAACTACCTGGAATATTATCCACCCAAGTGAGGCTGGTCCATTCGAGCCTCTCCTTTTGATACTCCTGCTGTTCTAGCTTGAACACATGTTTGTTGAAGTAAAACTGGAGGCTTTCGTTGGCGTAATTTATGCACAGTTGCTCAAACGAGTTTTCGTCCAAGTCCTCGAATCCAAAAATGTCCAAAATGGAGATCCTCTGCGCATCGTGTGTTCCTCCTCTGTGCACGATGGAGTTGACGCGAGATACCAGCCTAAAATGAGAAAGAATTATTATAATACTGCAAAAACCGTACAGTTCAATAACACGCGCGGAATTTTTTTTTATTCTTCATCCTAAATTATAGACTTTCGAAGCGAATTAAATAGAAAATCGAATCGCGAAATCTTAAACGATAGCCGCGGCAGTAAAAGATATATACACACATATATATACAGACCTAACAAATCGTTGAATTTACGTTAAGAATCGAGCAATTAATACGTTTGCATTGGTTACGAATCATAAAGTTTTTGTATGGTTCATTAATACTTTCGTAGATTGTATTTTGAATGCAAGCAATTCAGTTTTAATGATATTTTAAATACATATTTTAAGATCGCAAGGCTTGTTTGTACGAACTTGCAGATGGCATTGGACATTCTATAATATGTATAGGAAAATATGCTACAATTCTAGAGTTCATCGGAAATATTTTTTTTATATAAATTTTATAAGGTTATTTTATATTTTACTGCAAGATTCAGTGTATGTCTAGAAGAAGGTCATTTTAATATATTTTACATATCGGAAAATAATGTTACAGCTCAAACAATTACATTTATTAGTATGAGCAAAAAGCGATAAATGCTCCTTAGAATCTGCAAGAATATATTAAATAAATGATATGTAATACATAATAGATTAATTCACACTCGTTGATTTTTTAATGAGTTTGGTACTACTTACTGAATGATTTATAAATATAAAATACGATACTCTTTAATCACTAATTTCATCTATACAATTTATATATTTTACAAATTGTATTCTGTCTAAATAATGTCATTTTAAAATCACTATCAGTATAGTATTTTAGTTATTTATAATATCGTGTTTTTTTCTAGCGAACCATGTTTTGAAAAATGCTAACAATTTACATTAGAAAACCGCCTATTCTTCCAAACATGTTCGTAGTACTACCATTGGATTGACTTTAAAATGCAGCTAACTGGTGCTCCTAGATTCTTGAGATATTGCCAAACGGGACTTCGACATGCATTACAAATTGCTCGGGAGTCGACACCTACCAGTTGAAGAGTCCTGAGTACAGAGCCTTGGCGAAGGCATCTCTCTTGTCTAAAGCTTGATCGATGGCGAGCGGCGTGTGTACTCGTTCGGCTCTCGCTTCGGTCAACCTAGCTGTCAAAGCACGCTGCAGACCTTCGGTTGGAACTTGAAGAAGATGAGCCGCCCATCTGACTTCAGCTTCAGATCCAACCTCCACACCCTCTTGTCCATGGCGGAGTTGCCTCCGATGGAAGTATACGTTTCCCAAATGGAGGATCGTAGCCAAAACCTGTTAATGTATGCATATTATTAGTATTTGCCACTATTCGTGATAGAGGGATAGGCTAAACATGTTACGCAGACACGAGAGCATTCCTATTTTCATCTTTTTTAATTAACATTTTATCACGATCGATGAAAGTAGAACGATCTGACTGTAAACCGCATCGTTTTATTAAACATACAAATAAGTTTTACTATTTTTTTATTCAATCTGAAAACATAATTTTAAATTGAAAAAAAGTTTGCTTTTGCGGTTTTGATATTCTGAATTTATTCGCTTACAATTTTTGTAACTCTTAAGCACAGTTCTTCAACCTAGGTTTAGCAAAAGTTTTGAAACTTTTCTCGTTTATAGAACAGACTAATGAGACAAAATTTAACAATTTTAATATTAAAACAAATATTCATAACTTAATTAGATGAAGCGGATTTGATTAAAAAAATGACATATGTATCTTGCAGATATTTTTGCATATTTTATTGAACTTAATACTTTATCCATTATTTAAATTTTGGGAAAATTGTATTTTAAAAAGAAATATTAAATGCTTTCTTAATTTATACAGACTTTTAGTAATCAACAACGCGCAACTTAATAAAAATGTCAAATATAATTTACTTATTTTATTTTAATTATTGCACATTAATAATAATTTTAGAATATCGCGATTATATTTTTTTTAATATATTTGCGATCATGTTCATAGTAACATTAATTAAATTTGCGTTATAAATGCTTATTTAAATATTATAGAATAAAAAAATACGTAAATACTGCATACCTTTTTATTCACAGACAATTTGGCCTAATATATGCGATTTTTTTTAAATCATTGTCTTGCATTTTAAATTAAATTATGTTATACATATGTTTTAAAATAAAATAAAATGTGCACTCTCAATTATGTGAAGTAATATAAAACAATAATATTTAGTTGTTATGACAATAAAACAAAATATATCTTTCATATTTATTTACTTGAAAAAATTAAATATAAATCAAGTTTGATTTAAAAAAACACCCGTCAACACATTTTAATTATTACTTATTATAATTATATAGTATATAGTACAACCTATCTTTAGTTAGTAACAGAAAAAATAACTTTGCATTATTTTCCAATAAAAAGTTATTTTTTTAAAAAAAACATACATTTCACTCATTTTATGCAAATATTTAGTGAAGCATATTTTGTGGACTATTTTGGTAAAAATATGTAATTAAGAGATTTCTTTGTATTGTATTAAAATAAAACATCTTAAAAAGTATTTATTTGTAGGGCCTTGCAAGTGGTTACTTAAAGCATATAAATTATTAACAATGTGTTCATCGAAGAAAATGAATGATCAGAATGACGCGTTAGATTTTTATCTATTAGGCATTCGAAATAATACTTCAATTTATTATGTTATGTTCTATTTCACTTTCAATGGCAATTATGAGAAAAAATAAAGCTCTCTTAAATTGTGCTTTAAAGGCTATGTAATTTGTGATACTGTCACTAGTTTAAAAAAAAAACATTCTATTGCTCTCGTGTTTACATGCTTAACCTAATACGTGTCCTTTTATCGAGTTACAAGCTCGCATAACTAATGGTCGTTTAAGCTGTTAAAACTTCCATTAACTGCCCGTGTCGTAAAACAGTAAATGATATGCTAACTTAACTGTAGAATATGCATTAACTCACCTTGACTATTCCATCCTGTTCTTGCTCGCCGACGCCTAATACTTGCATGGCACCCTTGAGCGAAGGCCAATCGGCTCCGCCGTTTCCTCTCCCAGAGCTGCAATCGCCACCACCTTGATTCAGATAAAAATATTTATCTGCTTCCACTAAACCGTACTTCTGCTTCTCCTTCTCGCTCAACCCAGCCAACAGTTCGTAAAACACATGATAGTTCCTCTCTCCGGGCGCTTGCGTCACAATCCTGGATTTCTCCAATAGGTATTGAGTCACTCGCGCACCGATGATGGCACCGTTCTTGAAGTACACTTCCAAATACTTTCCGAACCTCGAACTGTTGTCGTTTCTGGCCGTCCTGGCGTTTCCGAATGCCTCCAGAAGCGGCGCAGCTTCTAGGATCTGTTCGGGGACCAAGGGTTGGCCTCTCGCCGGCGGCGCTACAGCCGCCAAGTACTGAACTACTAACTTAGTGGATTCAGTCTTTCCCGCTCCACTTTCACCGGATATCACCACCACTTGGGGGGCTGGCAGGTGGGCGTAGGCCGACGCGCCTAAGGCGAACAAGTGGGGAGGCAGAGCTCCGAGGAGCTTCCCCTTGTACTTCTGGGCCACCTCCAAACCGTAGGCGTCATCGAACATCTTGTAGGGGTTGACCGCCACCAAGATGCTGCCGGCGTAGGTGTAGATGAGGTTGTTCTCGTAGCGTAGCTTGAGATTCCAGAGCAAAGCTGCTTCGTGCAGATCCGCCAGCTGGGTCATGTCCTCCACACCGGATGCTCCCAGATCCTGGCGGGTGCGGACGCTCCCTTCGCCGCTCTGCAGCGTGAACGTTTGGGGCTGTAAAAAATAATAAAATCAATAACAATGCTACTAATAAAACGACCTTCGTATTTCATATTTAATGATATCAATTAAAAACGCGTGTGTATAAATAAAACATATTGATGCAAAATAGACAATTTGGCAATTATAACAACATGCCCCAGTAATTCTACAACCTTGAAGAAAAAATACATTTACATAAACAACAATATTGTATTCTAATTGATTTACTCGCTTAATGTGTTTATCTACATATAGTCTTAGATTTTTTTATTAAAAATATTAGCTAAAGTAATGGCGACTTATGGTACTTAAATTAAATTAATAATATGCATTTATAAAGGCAACACATTAATATGTATTATATAAAACTTTAAAAGTAATAACACAACCAGAACGATAAATTTATGTTTGACCCTACTGTTTTTCAATTTCCATCTTTGTTTTCTTAGTTTTTATAATCTTGCGGATGAATAATTAAAATAAAATTGTGCTTTTAGAATTAATAAAATGTATATCACTGATTTTAGTCTGGATTTTTACTACTTATTAAATTGTTGATTGTGCTTGCAACGAATGTCTATAATTTACAATACATTTATAAATAAAAACAAATATATTTATGTACTGCAAAATTATACTAAGCAATAATAAAATCACAGATAAATAAATGACACAGAGCGTTCCAAAATAATTTCATTAATGTGTCTGTTGTTATCGTGTTTACCCCATTGTAACGCATCGGGTTAAAGTCTGTCATGTTGTATGTCAATATTTACAATATTTAAATAACGGGAATTAATTTTGATCGTTCCATTTCAACTAATTTTATACATTATTATAATAAATATTCAGATGCATACATAATGCTCTGAAGTTAGTCACAGGTAAAATAATATGTTTTATATTAATAGTTTAAATTATATTTTTATAAGAAAATATAATATAAAGATAGTGGGTAATTATTACCTACTAACTAACACTTAACATTTATATATTTCGTACCCTATTTTGGCGCTTTTGTTTGAATGCATTTTTTTGTCAATTCAACAGTTTTAAGCTAAATAATAGTAATGGACATTTTATAATTTTTATCATTTCTTGTGTCATTCCACAAATACTTTATTGTTCTAAAATTCAGGTTGTGGATAAGCACTCTCAATCTTTTCAAGAAGTTTGTAGGCCTAGGAAGACACTGAAAAATGCAGTCGATTGAACGCGAAGAAAGGTGTGGATTAAGAAGAACCGTTCACATGCATTAAATATGTGAATAAAAACAATAAAAAATCAAGGAAAAAGTATAAAATGGAACATTAGCTTAGGTTCTATAGAAACATAAATATCACTTCTACGTCTCAGCGGCCCTGTGTACGATACTAGTAAATAAGATAGTTTCAATTAACAAATACCTGGACTATATTAATAATAGGGTAATTTTTAATGCTAAGATTATACGAATCTACTGAATTCAATGTATTATAAGCCTGACACTTTACTGATACGCCTATATCATATTACAATTTGTTTTATAAAATTAATTTTCTGTGGCACGGTTTTAAGAATAAGTAATTTTACACCTATTCGAATATATTATAATATTATCATTGTTATAGTTTTAAGAATAATCCAAAATTGAAGATATTTACATATATAAAAAGTTTTGACATAATTTTAACAAGCTCACAAAGACTTTTTTTATGTTATAATAATAAAGTTAAACAACCATGAAATATACGCTGATATACTTTACAAAAATATATTAATATTTTAAAAAATGGCTCAGTTAAAAGTAGCCCTAAAAATGCAAAAAAAAAATGTAGCTTAATATGTTCAACTTTTTAAATACATATCTTGTGTATTAAATTTTAAACTATTAAAATTAAAATATACCTAACCGTCGAAAGCAATAAAAAAATACATTATAATTCCGAGACATATTCAAATTTGAAACTGTATTTTTATAGTGTTGCTAGTATTAAAAAATCATTCATTTCTCCTTAACGATTACATCAAAATTAACACGAAGCACTGTAACGCTTAACCACTTTAACTAAATAGCTGATTTTTAATCATAAACTAATATTCTGATATTGTAAATCGAGCATACATAGTTCCATGGACTTTATAAGTTCGATTCTTCCCCAATTTTGAAGATATCTATTGAGTTTTTTGTATGTGTTTTTTTTTCATTCAATGAAAACTCAAGTTAATTGGTTAAGATTTTAAGGGAAATAATTTAGAAATTATGCGAAAACCGCAGATTTTTTTAATACGAATAAAAATTATGTTTATTTGGCTTATTTTTAAGCTGATAGCATTTTTTTTAATAAGAAACGCACTTAAAAATATTCACCGTATATTATTTTTATTTAGTTTAGATTCATTTGAAATTAAACTATTTTTTAAAATCACTTAAAAATAAATAAACATCCCGAGACAAATTCAAAATGGGAGATGTATTTTTTAGTGTTGCCATCGTCAAAAAATATCGCCCCTTTCTCCTCAGACAAATTAGCACATATCACTATATCACCTCATCATCGTGCTGTTATATGCGTATACGTTGGACTAAATAGTCAGATTTATGTGACCCATAAATCTGAAATTAGTCAGATATTCGCGCACGCGCCCACCGCTGCTCCGCTCACATTGGTAAACGTTAACAAACTGATTTTTTCTTTCAGGCTCCCTGCGTTGAGGGGGGGCCCCACCTTGCGCGTCGAATTAATTAATTGCCTTCGATGGATTTTCGCTTTGCACGCGACAAACCGAAGCGGTTTTCCGCCGATTGCGATATGATATCGCCGATTTCGCTTTTTTCATACGTACTATATTGTATTGTAAGACCGGTCGCATCCATAGACCGTATAAAAATCGCACCCAATTTTCGGATTGGGAAACAATACCACTACCGAATCGCATGAGAAAATTTCCAAAAAAAATAATATGAAACATACACACACGATTTATGATCGGAGAGAAAGAGAAAGAAAAGAAAATTATGTTTTAAACACAAAATGTGTGTGTAGAAGACGAAATTTAATGAATTGCATCGGCACGCGAAGAAGAACAATACGATTATAAATATCGAAATTAATTGTTTGGATTGAAATGTGCTCTAATTGGATTCGGTTAAATCTGGCGCTTATAATCAAAATAAGTGCGCAATTAAATTTAATTATGTGTTATTATTAACAACCAATATGCGTAAATTACGAATTGGGTATAACGAATGAGATATAAAGAGTAGCTAAAAATACATTTATGTATTTTAAAGGTATACCATTAAGTAATTATTTAAACAAAGCTCGTTTTATTAGAATCATTATGCATTATTTGACAGAACTATTGTAAATAACAGTTACACTTTTGAGATATTTTTGAGATATGCCACTTCTTTAAAATAGTAGGTTTTATTCCTAAAATTATAAATGTTTTTAAAAAGCTTTCTGAAATGTTTTTTTTGTAACCTAAGCGATTAACGATATAAATTAATAATATAACGATATAATTTATTTTTATATGCTTGTATATTGCAAATATCAAGAAAAGCTTTTTTAATATTTATTTAATTAAAGAAAGTAAACATTTGTATACATACGTATTTGTATATATACGTACAGTAGACCCCCAATAACACGGTAAATTGGAAACGTGCTATTTGAATGCCCGTTACTTTATGTGTGAGCAAGCCAAAGGGAGGGTATCTCAACACACGCGCCTGATTTTATAGTCCCCCAACTACACGTACCCAAATAGCACGTCCACAATTTACCGTTTTATTGAGAAGTCTACTGTATATTAAATTTGAAGAAGTAGTGCACTTAAAAGTAGCCCGATAAAGACTAAGCATTGATTGATTCTAATGCATGCCTTTTTTTATTTAATTTAATGAAAGTTGAGCGTTTGAGATTCTACGAAAACCTTCCGAAAGCTCTTTGCAGATCTTTTATTCAAGTGCTTTTTTAAAGAATTATTTTTAACCTTCTAACCTTTAAACTGATAGTTTACAAACTGAATCAGACGACTTTCTATATATATTTAAAATAAATGCAATAAAGTTTTCTCATTTTTAAGAATTAAGTATTTGTTTAAGTTAGTGCATATAATAATTTTAATAAATACTTTCTGTTTTTTAATTTGCTGTAAAATATTTCTATACAAATGCTTAAAATTGTATATAAGACATTAGTTGCACCGTTAACAGATATATCATATTATCACGTTGTATTTTATAATAACACGTTTCTAGACGATATTGCAATTTAATAGCCGTCTATTGATTAGAGATTTACTTTGCCGTTTAATCGTGATTAACTGTAACATCTCATTCCATAACGAATTATATAAATATATAGTGAATGATATTTTTAAAATCGTGTGTATTATTTCGCGTTCAATAACGAATGCAATGATAAGTCATGCAACACGATCGCTTAAACGGAGCGAAAAATAGATAACAATCTAGTTTAACTTCAATATGCATAAACTTGAACACACTTTCATTTAAAAATAAAATATTTACGTTGTTCGCCAAAAAGGTGGTGCATAGCGAAGCCAACGTAGGAATACCCCTCTTCCATTGTGCTACTCTTTTATTGCTCAATATGGATACACAAGAAGTTTTTTTCACTAAGCCTGCACTAGAACTGGTACTGGTTTGCCTCCTATGATAAGAAGCATTTTCATCACTGTCACTCAAATCTTGTTCTGGGTTCAGATTAAAAGTCACTCTCATGCTAAAGTCCAGCTTGGTGTACGAAGAAGATTGCTGTTCGTCTTCTGATGAAAAATCACAATCGCCGAAATCTGCCAGTTTTAGACCTGCCAGATCGTTGCATAGACTATTATCGAATATCACTTGTTTATCTGGGGATTTTTCGAAGAATATTCTATCGTAGAGTGTGGAGACGTCTTCTATGATGTTCTTGGAAGCGTTGCAGCATTCGATCTCTTCGTATACCCCATCGTTGTCGCAAACGAACTCCTCTTCTTCTTCTTCAGGCTCATCTTTCTGCGGTTCTGTGTCTTGGATGAAGTTGTACTTGAGGCTCTCTATCCAGGTGGTGGCCCGACATCTGAGCCTGATTCTATCTATGCGGGGCATCCCTGGACATGGTTTTGGATGCACTTGGTACGGTTCGTTCGTGACGAATGCGAGCACTGCAATAACGGTGCGTGCTTCAAGGTGAAATTGCAGAAACTGGAAGAGTTTACTGGTGAGATGCAGTCTTCCACCTCCCTCGTGTGTATGTGTGTGACCGTTCTAATGCATTTCCAGTGGTCAGAATCCAGTCCGGCTCTGGGTCACTTCGGTGCATCGCGATTGGAAAAGCTCGAGTTTGCTCACTGTATATAATGGACATGTCTATGATGGTAATTTTCGCTTTTTATGACTCTAATTCGTGATCATTAGCACACCTGTCATATTGATTGAAAACAGTCGTTAAATATAAACAATTTTGTTGTATATTTACTATGATTTCTATAATATGTTTGTACTATACGATATACATAGAAAGTTTGATGTCTATGTTAATGCATTTGAAGATGTACAGTATGAAAACATTACTTTGAAGTATTAAAACATGAAGCTTTTGCGAAACTGGGTACACAAAATCATATTTTGTGTCGTTATCATGTCGCGGGTTCGAGCCACGGCAGCAGACTCGAATTTTTATTTTAAAAAATGCGCTATGAAGTACACATAATAATTTATAATTAATAAAATAAATATCATCTATTAGAGACTGAAAATTCTGGTGTTTTAAATACTGATTGACTTATTCAATGGGTACATATTACCCTGTTGTAACGCATTGGGCTTACGCCTGTCATGTTACAACAGATGATTTAAATAAAAAAAATATATTATGATAATGTTAAATATTCAAAGACTAATAAAATATTCCTGTATATTAGCAAAAGAGGCTGTTTTGCGCTCCCCCATTGAGCAAAATTTGCTTTGAATATATTTTGAAAGTTCTCAAACTATAATTAGTTTTAGAACTTTTTTTATGTGAAGTTGGGGTTGGTTAATTTGAGTAAGTTAGGTTTGGGCCTAAGCATCAAATAGACGCCTCGCAACTGTAAAATTGAGTTTCAGACATTTTAGATCAGCACATAATTTCAATAGCGCCTATCAGTTAAATTATATTTTCGCTAGTATAATTATATATTAACTGGTTAAAATGTATGTGGTCTTCACTGGGAACAATATAACTATATAGAAAAATATAATTGCATTTAAATAAATATTTTTTAGTATGTATATATATATATATATATATATATATATATATATTTATATATAGTTGAATTCATATAATTTTACTAGCACATACCAGATAAATTATATTTTCACTGGTAAAAATATATATCAACCGTTGAAAATGTAAGAAATTATATATTTAAAAAAAAATCATTTTTCTAACCACATTTAAGAGTTGACAATTTCCCCCCCCCCCCCCCCAAATGACGTCCCTGGTTGAAAGATGACAAAGACGTTAACCCAATGCGTTACAAAAGTACAAACATAATTAACAACTACTAGGTAAGTCTATAAATCAGTGACATCCATTTTAATATTTATAAAATATTATTGCAGATTAAAATCAAAATATATTATGTCACTGGATGACCTAGCTCGATTTTATTTTAATTATTGCTCACGATATTTGTCCGCGAGTTTAGGAAAATCGATCGATCATAATTATAATTTTATAACAATAAATAATTCCGATCTAACAGATGCAAAAAAAGAGATTTGAAGGCAAGTCGTTTAGGTATCAGTCACCGACTAATACCATTGATCTATCGTGACGGTTTTAATTATCTATAAAACAACAACGTTATGATCTATTCCATAGTAAGCGTAATAAATAATTGTTACTGCTCTATAAGCTTAATTTATTTTATTATATTCACTAATATAAAAAATGCGTGTAAATGACTTAGCTATTTATTAATATAATATTTTATTAATGCTCATTATATCTTTAATACATCTAAAAAAATATAAATAGACCTGCATAATATTTTTAATATTTTGGTAAAGTTGCATGTTAAAGATACATACAAGTTTTTTTCATGTGCGCGCAATTGAAAAATATATAATAAACTCATGCTTCGCCATATACTTTTATGGACCTTAATGTACATCCATCATTTTTATGGATCTTAATACTCATTCAGGAATGGTTTTCTTTTTATTACAGCATTACGTTATATTTCACAATTTAAATTATTGAATTTAAGAGTGCACATTAATACCGGTAAGCTCTAATATCCAATACCGCTTCAACATTAACCAGTTTCAGCGCAGAATACAGTTTTAACGATTGCATACGTAATTATGTAATTCACATTACATTTGCATTCGCAAATAAATATGTGATGTAATTAAGTAGAGTAACATAACTGACTCCAACAAGTGCAAGGTCATAAACAATTTAAATTCCATACTATTTATTTACTATCAAATTAATTGAAATCGTGTAGATGTATAGTTCTTTTCCCCATTCCGTCGTACAGGAAGACGAATGAAAATTCTATAGATTTCTAATCGAGTTCCTTATAGAAAAAGTTGCAAGAGCTATTCAGCGGTAACGCGGAGACATTGGAAGTTCGTCACTTGCGACATTTACCAGTCCAGAAGCACGTTTCCTTATTGGGCTGTATAAAAACCTGAATTTTCCGTTTAAACACTACGCATAAACAATGTACCGTAGTTTTTTATTCGTGCAGATATATAAAACATAATGAAATGCTACGATGTTCCATATATGTAATGTTGTAGATATGTGCGTAAGATATATCATGTGAAATTTGTCAAAATGTATTCTGATTATCATTTAAAGTCTCTGGTACCATTATGGTACTCTGTCATAAATTAATTCATATACATTTTGTTCTCAATGTTGTCACTTAATGCGTATTTTAGTTATGTTTTCAAAAGAGCAGTGTGATTAAAACAAATATACTACTTATTAAATTTGTTTATGTAAATATTTTTTTAATTTGTATTATATTTTTTGTGCCAGATACATTGGCGTAATGATATGCACATGCATTTAAAAAAAGAATTACCACAAAAACTCAATAAACCCTTTTCTATATTAGCTTCGAAACTCGTTTAAAAACCCTAGCCTTGTAACTGATAAGCATTGTTTGAATTATCCGATGAAAGCATAGGACAGTCGCCTACACAAAATGCCACATTTAACCAGTTTTTAATAAAAGGGATGATTTTTTTGGTGGATTTGGACCATAATAAAATATGTGACACTCAAGCACATACATGCAATCAACGACGACTACAGAGCCAACTCTCAGACACGAATCACTCTACGACAACAGCCAGACTTTCTACTTTATTTTGTTTGTACTTAGCTATCAATCTCAAAAATAGTACATTTTTAATGTATTAATCTAAACCCAAATATATATGAATTGCTTAAAGATATATCATAAAAAAATATAAAGTCACACATTATCTACCATTGATGAATAAATACATTTTAAATCATTATTATTTTACTCTGAATATATTGTAATATAAATTACTTTAAGAACATACTTTTTTTATTATATAAACTATAGGTGAATTCCTTTTGAAGCAAACTAAAATAAATATAATTATTTTAATTGTTAAAAAACAATTATTTAATTATATAAATACATTATTATTTGATATTTAATAGAAGATGCCTCGTGAAAAAACGAAAGTATTTGAAATTGACCACCATTTGATAAACGTTAAAATATAAAGTTGTTATAACTGCACATGATCGCAATGCAATCGTACATGCGACTTTTTAACGTCAAGTTTAATTGATAAGAATTTGTGATGAACCAATTTTTTATTAGATTTTTTAATAAATTATAACCAATTCATCATTTGATATTTTTTACATGGCATGTTTTTATCTTAAAATTAATAAGCACAAAAAATCTAAGCTTCTTTTAATTTAAAAAAATACTACAACCATTTAATTTATATAATTAAAAATAGCCTTGCAGTAGTTAAAAATATTTTATTCATAAATAAAAATACTTATTATTTTCAATGAAAATTTTATAATAATTTATTAAAACAATTAAGCTGAGTGCTAATAAAATCGTTATTATTCAATGCTAAGACTTATCCTTGACTTTTTTGAGCATTTTTCTATTGTTAATGATCCCATTTACTAAAAATACTTCGTCTCACACATAAATTACCATATTAAATCTATAAGAATTTTATTAAACTCATAATAGCGTGTGACTTGCAGATTTTATTTGCTGCGTTAACTGCAATAAATCACTTTAAAAGACTTTTAATGATTGCTAAGTTGTTTTGATACCGAAAAATATTAATTTTTGCACTCGATACATCTCTTATTGTGCAAATTAAATAAATTTAACTATACTAAAACAGGTGTTAAATTTATAAAACTTTACAAACTGGTATCACCACATTCTTCACTATTTATATGAAATGTCACATAACCATTCTAGATATAAGATTATATTATAGATAGATAATCATCGAGGGTTTTAACATGGTAGTCTAAATTGAACCAATAAATTGCGTGATTGATGTGCACATGTTGTGAGATACATTGTATTTCAGATGCTGAAGAAAAAATGTAGAATATTATCGTAAGTGCTGAATGTTTTATGTGTTTTCTGAAAGCATTGGTCTATTTTGTAGTGGAATACATGTGCATCGCTCTGTGCATTTGTCTGCATCGGCGCTTCTGTAATAACTGTTCTACTCCAGCGATCGCGAAAGCATTGGACCGTTGGACGAATATAAGGTATTGACAACAGTTGAATTAGGTACAATGAAATATAGAATCATGTAACAAAAAAATATTAGTATAACCAGCACGATAGTGTTTTTTAATTTTTATCGTGTATAATTTTAATTTTGGTTGATCATCACAGATTAGGTTTTCCTTAAATTTTCTAAAATCACGGATTAGGATAAACTAAAGTAAAATGAAAATAGGTTTGTATGATATAATGAGATATTGTTTGTAAATTGAAAGTATAGTTTATGATACTTCTAATTTACAATAAATAAATATGCGATCGTAAATTCAGTTAAAAATACACGTTTTTATAATATCGTATAATATTCAATTATAAAGCTGTTTCTACGGACTTTGTTTGTATTAAATTAGGTTTTCTATAAAGACTTAAAGGTCTATTTATATTTTTTAATTTTAGCGAAATTTTGCTAATAAAATTGATAGTTTTTGTAATCAAAAAAATTAATCATATTAAAAAAATAAAAATGTTTATATATTTTTATGTTAAATAAAATAAAATTTAAAATGTGTCTCCGTGTAAACGAAAAAAAACAATTTGCGTCTAATTGAGATTTTAACAATAATATAAAAAAAATTTCTTGAAAGATTGCAATTATTCAAACAATTACCCGTTTTAAAATAATATAATATATAATTTGGCTTAAAAGATTACTAAAACTGTATGTAATACAAATTAACTCTCTGTACTCCAGGGTCGTGTATTTAAAAAAATATCATTTTAAGCTTTTAATTGCATAGTATTTTAAGATGTATGACAAAAACATTTATATTAAATAAATTAAATATTAACACATAAATTAAACAATAATATTTTGATTAAGCTATCCGTTGGATTAATTTTCTTATACTCTTTCAAATGTGTAGTTAGCTAAAAATTAATTATAATTACTATTTTTACTTCAGTTTTTAGTGCTATATGTATATTATCTATTTAATAAAAAAAATATGAAATATATCAAGCCTTAAATTCAGATCTTGAAAGATATAAATTTATTAACATTAAATAGTATTTTACCAAAAATAGTATAATAATAATATTTTGGGTCACACAATTACGCTCTTTTAAATACATAAATTGATCAAATAAATAATATTAAGTATATAAAGTTTTAAATTATATACATAACTACTATAATTTTCTGACAAAAAATTGAAAAAAAATATTTCAGGGAAAAAAGTTTTAAAATATAGATTAATTTTAAAATGTTCAAGTATCATAAAACTACTTTTATATTAACTTGTTTTTGACATTGAAAAAAATCATAATTTGATTGAAACATCAATAATTTTACCATAGCGTTTAAAATTAGAATCCATTAAAACATAGTAATCAATATTGACTAATACATAATGTAAAGTTTCGTGTTTTAAATGTAGTTACGCCCACGCAAAAATAATGAATTTAGTTACGAAAACCAACGTTTACGCGCCGCTGGTGAAGTTATATCACAGTTTAATGTCCACTGGTAATACACGCTGTGCATGTGCACGAATTAGAGCCACTGTACTAAAGTGCACGATATTATCAATTAAAAGTTTGCAATTTTTATGAAGGGGGAAAAAGCATGTGACGATAAGGAGCTATGATATATTTTCCCACATTTTACTGTCTGAATAATATCTGATTATTATCTCAAATATTATTCGGAACGTTAAGCAATTGTTGTACATTGAAATTAAGCTTATGAATTCAATGGTTACAATCTGCGTAATAAATCAATAGACATTGATACGATTCTGAACAACAAATAATATTTTATTTATATGTACTAATTCACACTTATATGAAACAAATTATTACTTTGAAATATCATAAGCTAAGTGCAGTAGATTATTTTTCTTTGATATGTTCATATTTATGACTCTAGATACATATATGTTAAAACAAAAAGGCTTGCGCATTTTGATGCATTGTCTAGCAACGAGTTGTAATTATTTTAATAGAGGCAACTATAGTTTAATAAATTACCGCCATTAAATTTTTTTGAAGGTTCTCATCGTTTTGCATGTCGATGAGTTCAAGCTGTACTGATTCGTGTAAATTTTAGAGCAAATATATATATCTAATAACAACTATACTTTTTGAAAATTTGGGATAAAAGAATAATTTAAATCTGATATCAAATTGAGCTTTACAACACTCAAGGCTTGGGATTGCCATTGAACTTTTCAGATACTTTCTGTAATGAAATATATTCAACTTGAATTGAAAAGGGAAAATCTGAAGGTTAAATTGAGGAATGATTCGTTGTACTAAATTCACGGGGCGCCCCAGGACGCAATTCCTTGGGGGCGGCATTTTCACAATGGAAGGGCCGTTCATGTAATTCGTTATTCGAGTCGAGCGCGTGCTAAAATAATGAACAGCCTGATAACCATTATATTATTTCATTAAACTTGATTTTTGTTTTTTTATATAATCAAACTTTGATATATGATATTATGATTTGTAAACTAAAAAATACGTTTTATAGATCAAATCCTAATTATTCTGTAGCGATCACACATCGTCGATTTACAATTCTCTTGTACAAGACCCGTAAATGGAATTAAAAACAAATGGGTTTTTGTCCTACGCACGTGCATATAAAACGGCGTTTTAGCGACCCGCCCAAAAATAATAAAAGGCATTGAGTCAGCTGCATATCTCATTGCCGAACGCAATAAACGCAAAAACGGAATCGAATGTGAACGGCAAAAATAACAGAAAATAATGTACATGTTTTAAAGTAGTTATTACCGACTTCCTTAGCTGACAATTCATAAGATATATAACGAAAATTTCTAGCAAACATTTGAACTATTCTAATAAAATATTCTAAAAATAAAAAAAACAGCTATTACAGTTCCATCCTAAAACATAGAATCAGGGAGAGGAGGGTCGATGATTTACTCCTATTTCTCCGATCGTATATAATTACCACTTCACTTCCGACTTAAAATACATGAGAGTTCGACACCAAACTCGCATCCAGCGGACCTTATTCTAAATCGACACAGAGAGAAGCGGCCGTTTCCACTTTGATCGCCATATCTACTCCAGCCACGCAGTCACATTGATTCTCTAAGAATGAAACTCGATTTTCGAGACGACTTGAATGCCAGTATGTATCTTTATTATACTATTTATTTATTGCACAATGTTAATAGTTTATAATTGGTTTAGGAAATGGTTTAAAATGTAATTTAATAAATACGCCTCTCGTAGATAGCGCCACGCCATTTTATCATTTCATTTCTATAATAATCAGTTCGGAAGCGAGGTCGTTCCCATCCTGCGTGTCGGACCTCGCCTTTCACGGGTTCATAAGGTCATCATGCAAGTATGTGTGCCAAAAGTAAAAACCAGTTGTAACTCCTCTAAAGTCACTCCACCGGTTATATAATACAATCATCTCTCCGTTCCGGTTGATAATAAGTCGAGAGAGAATCTGCGTGTTTGTGTGCCTCAAACAGGTGTTAATAAGATCTTTTGAGCCGTACGGTACACTCGTGGATTTTGAGAGAATATTTAAATCTGACCGAAAATTTCGTCTCGGGCACCGTTCGGTGCGAAATCGATAAATATTGGATGTTTGACGATTCACGTGTACCGTAAAGTGAATACGGTAAGACAATTACTACTGTTTTCACGCTGTAAATTTTAATTTATATTGTTTAGTGTTTAATACAATACTGACTGAATTTATGATATATCAAAACTTAATATTATACTTTAACGTCACTTTAATATTCAATTCCGTTACTCACATATATTACATATGCAAAAAATATTATTTTACGTTATAAATTATAATTTATTTATATAAAAATAGGAAAAACCTAATTAGGGTATAATCGTCTATATTTGTATATGTAATACAATCATGATAAACGTATATGTTCGTTTCATAATCATTATGGAATGCGGAATATTACAAGAAGATGAACGTTCATATATTTATTTATCGAATTAAATAATTAAAGTTATATAATCGATTTGGTATAACATCATACAAGCACTAAGGATTGCATTATCGGTTAACCGGTTAAGTAGCGGTAAAAATCAGGTTAAATTAAGTTAAACGTAAAATTAGTTCGTGAAAAATCTTAACAATGACACTGAAGAACATATACAATCAAATACTATATAATTATCATATATAAGAGTCATTAGTGAGTTTATAAAAGTACAAGAAAGTAACTTATATGTTCAAAAATATTATTTTGTAAAAATATTAACGAAATTCTTTTGTTGTATTTTATATAATTAGATTGTTATTATGGGCAGCCGGTCAAAAGAGCGTGCGTCAAATGAGCGACGTCATATAAGCGCTGCATTATAAGCGCTGCGTCATAAGAGCGTTGACCAAAGTAGCGCTGTAACAAAATAGCGTGCGTCAAATGCGCAGACAGCCATATGAGCGTTTGACAAAAGAGAGCACGTCATAAGAGCGCAAAAATACTTAGAGAAAATCAAGTAATGAATATTTTAGGAATTAGGTATATACAATATAAGTAAATTGTGAGAAATTTACAAGGAATTAAAATTCACGAGATATAGGCTGTAAAATTAATATTTTATGTGCCAGAGCGTAATGACGATTAAAATGATTAGTCAATGAAAACATTATTATTTATTAATTATTACGTACATTCGAAAGTATGGCTTCCCATCCCCATACGTACGATATACATATATTTTGTACTAAAATGAAACGCTGATTTTAAATTTATCATTAGATTTGTTCGGTAGTGTTTCATTAAATTGACAAATATATACCTACTCTACCTGCAATGAATGCATAAAGTTTAAGGCAGGTATAGACCTTTTTTTTGCTATTTGACGTCATACCTTTTTTTGCTATTTGACGATAAACAGTTAGTTGGTTTTTGGGTATATATTTTATACGACTACACTCTATCTCGAATAACGACTGAGTACGAATATTATATAATATATTTCAGTTAATTAAATGATTATTGTTTTATATATTAAACTGTAAGAACATTAATCTATCATTAATCATACACATATGACATATGTTTGTATATCGAAAATTTAGGTTAATTTAGTATTTTAAGGAATTATTGTGTTTAGTATACATACATACTATAGAGACAATTCAATTCGTCAAAATGGGCGATGGTCTTTTGGGCGATACAATAAAAATGCAAGTAAGTCGGTAATTTTATTATAAATACCTACCTGATAAATGTTTATAGTGGGCCCTTACGCGAATTTTTTTTATGTTTTGAGCCTTGGAAACTACTGTGAGAACAAACTTTTGGAATTTCCAAAAATCGGATATTTTACAGTTATCTATTTTAAATTAGATAGGATAGTTATATATAAATATAATAACACAGAACTAGCGCTGATAAGTGTTTGTCGTGGAGTTTGCCATTTACGCGATTTTTTGATATTTTGCGACTTATAAATTACTGTGAGAACAATCTTTTGGAATTTCCGAAAATCGCATATTTTACCGTTATCTATTTTAAACTGGATAAAGTAGTTATACATAAATATAATAAGCAAGAAATAGCGCTGATAAATGTTTATCGTGGATTTGGCCCTTATCGCGGAATTTTTTTATGTTTTGAGCCTTGGAAATTAGTGTGAGAATAAACTTTAGGAATTCACAAAAATTGCATTTTACAGTTATCTATTTAAAGCTAGATAGGGTAGTTACATATAAATATAATAGCGCTCAGTATACTTTTGAATTTTGACTAAAAACGTTCGCAAAAAGTTTCGTTGCGTCTTTGAAAAGTATAAAAAAAAAATACCACGAATGACTTACAACTATCTATAAGGATTAATCTTCTTTATAGATAACAATTTAATCTATAACTACCCTTTTTGAAATTGACAAAGCACGAAATTCACAAAAAAATACTTTTATCGTAATCGCGAAAAATTAAAGTCTCTAGGAATAACACATTAGAACTAAATATCAGACTAAAAAGTATTTAAAAAAAATCATACTGATTCACCAATTACTACTTTAGTTTTAATAACGTAAAAATAATTTTAAACAATTGCGTATCGTCCGTGTCATTCACCAATGTCATGCATTGTTATGCACCTAGACAGCGGTGAATTTTTTTTGTAAAGTGTTACAATTAGGTATTTAAAAAATCATAGCTAACTTCCTTTTTGATAATTATATAATATGATTAAAATGAATTTAGCAAAATTAATGTTTTACTCCTTTGCAATCACATTTATTTTCAGATTATTTTTTTTATCTTACACTTAGCTCTTAAAATTTATATTGGCTTGTTTTCGACTTTCACGATAAAATGTAGTTGTCTAAAATAAATGAAAAAAAAGGTCGGACGACCTTTGTATACCTGCCAAGTCGAGTTGATAATTATTTGTCAATTTAATGAAACATTACAGAACAAATGTAATGATAAATTCAAAATCAGCGTTTTATTTTAGTAAAAATATATGTATATCGTACGTATGGGGACGGGGAGCCATACTCGAGTATGTACGTAATAATTAATAAATAATAATGTTTTCATTGACTAATTATTTTAATCGTCATTACGCTCTGACACATAAAATACTAATTTTACCACCTATATCTCGTGAATTTTTATTTTTTTTAATTTCTTACAATTTACATATATTTTGTATACCTAATTCCTAAAATATTCATTACTTGATTTTCTCTAAGTATTTTTGCGCTCTTATGACGTGCTCTCTTTTGTCAAACGCTCATATGGCTGTCTGCGCATTTGACGCACGCTATTTTGTTACAGCGCTACTTTGGTAAACGCTCTTATGACGCAGCGCTTATAAGGCAGCGCTCTTTTGACGCACGCTCATTTGTCCGCGCTCATTAGTGACGTTGCCGTTATTATGTTTATCTATATAAATTGATATGAAAGTATATTATTAAATAAATTTGTATACCTTCAAGTGTTATAGATCTAGTGTTTGTGCTAGAATTTTATTATAATAAAAGTCTGTAACTTCACACCATAATCATTGATTATCAAAATCAAACGTTTAAAGTTTCTCTTTTTAACAAAGGCGAATGTAAACTAGAAGTGATTAGTATTAAAAAATAGATTGATCGCAAACAAAAGCTTTGCAGTGAAAAAGCACCTAATAGATATATTTCTATTTGGCTGAAGACATATGTATATAAGCTAAAATATTGTTAGCAAATAATAAACAGCACATGAGTGGCTCAAATTAGGTGTGTTATAACACGCAAGATAAAAATATTGTTTATTAAAAAATATTCAGGAAAATTAATTCATGTATGTATTCAAAACTATTTATATTATTTTTATTATATAAGAAAATAATATTTATTTCTGTTTTTATATGAATTTATGTAAGTATATGGATGTAAAACTTCACAAAATATATTTTTGATATTTAAAATAACGTGTTTTTAAGTCCTTTTAAGTCCTTTAATATTTAAAATAATTTTAAGTCCTTTAATATTTAAAATACATAAAAATATTATAATAAATTTGTGTAAGTATATGGATGTATAACTTCACAAAATATATTTTTGATATTTAAAATAACGTGTTTTTAAGTCCTTCACTATGACTTTTTCATATTTAATACAGTACTGATTTTTTAAATAATGATAAAAAAATAAAGCAGCAAAAACATATTTTTTTATATAATAAGATATGTAAAATACCCAAAAATTATAGAAATAGTACCTAAAAACATATTTGAAATTCACACTATAAAACGTTTTTTCGCGCTCTTTTACAGAATAGTTTGACATATTTAAACTTTACATAATATAATGAGATATGAACAGCGTAGTCTGTAACGTCTCAGACTAGTAACTCTGAGGTCGCGGGGTCGAGCCCCGGCAGCGGCACTCGAATTTTTATTTATAAAAATGCGCTATTATTAAAAAAACCGGCTCCAGTTGCAGTGACATCTATTTATTATAAATTGTATAGCACATAATAATTTATAATCTAAACTTAAAAGTGCATTCTGCATTTTTAAAATATTATATTAAAGGGGTTGAAAATATCAAGAATGTATATAATTACACAGAAAATATGTTAAATTATTATTTCTAAAATAATGGTACTTTGATATTTAAGCAGGATTATTTTTTTAGAACAGCATTTACTCTATTTTTTTAAGCGTTCTTTTAATTTAACGCAATATAATAATTCATATTATTTTGACTTATCTGTATAATATAATATTAAATATATTATCATTTAACAGAATTAAATAAAAGTAAATAAAAAAATTGGTATTACCTTTCCATTGATATGCGCCTGTATGATGACAACTTGAGCAGCCTTATGGTATTCGATCACCTCCCCGGGAAGACTGTGTCCAATCCCGGGATCGAACCACACCAAAGATCCTGGCTGCCACTCCATTTTGGCGATGGCTGAGAGAACTGGCCTTCCTACCGAGCTCCCGGATGTATCAGCTTCATTCTATCTGCAAAAAAATACAACAACAAAACATCAGTTACAATTTCCAGCACGCTTTAAAAGTATACAATGTGACAATTTCCAACGAATATCGGTCAGCAACAAAAGATTTCAATCGGTCTTAAGTGGTGCATAATTGAAATCACGTACAAACTTTACCGATACACCTACCCAGTTTTTTATACAATGGCATCGCATCTTTTTTGGATAGCAGTGAATGGCTTTGGTAAAATTGTATCGGATAAAAAATACATATTGCTAATAAAAGTATATGTAGTATAAAATAACGCATTATTTTATTGTTGACTTTTGTCGAAGAATGGCAGAAAATACATCACGATGGCACAGAATGCGAATAAATTAGCATTCCTTTGCGTACGGTCATACGTGCCATTGGTGTTGACACTGTCTCGTTCTCAAGCCAACTTTATGTGTAGCTATTCTTGGAAGTACTTCTACTTCTTGCCGGTAATGACGAGATGAAGACAATAGATGAATCAATCAAACAATATCTTCAGCATAGCGTTTAGTTTTGAACGAAAAATATGTGGGTGTTCTAAATTATTTTATGGTTATGTATCTATAAAACTCTTATCTACAAATCGACGAGAAAGTTTTTTCCATATATGGGTCAAGTTGCCGCTTGACCGAGCGTTTAAGTCTAATGGCACATACGGGCCTAGCTGTATAATTTTTTTAACTATTAAGGTTTATATCCTGTTTCATAAATATATTATATATAAATATATAAATAAAACAAATCATAACATAACAATAGATATACTTTAAGAACATTGCCATATTATTATATTTAATAACACAATATCATCATAAAAATAATACAAAATAACATATCGATTACATTGAATGTCAATAGGCTATTTCCTAAATTGTCAAGAGTAAAACAAATAAAAAATAATCTAGATCTTCTGTTTTTATACAGATAAAAATTTCACCAATTAATCTACAAATCTAGTGAGCAAGTTGTTTTTAAACATTGTTTAGTGAAATTTCATTATAAGTCATTCTTGCACAAAAAATTAAGTAATACAGGAAAAAATATATTCCACAGAATATTTAAAATACATAAAAATATTATAATAAATTGATATATTCAAGCAATTATAAATTAATAGAGAACTAACACAGCAACGCGTTTCCGTCCTGTCTCATTTGACCCAATTGATAATTAATTGATTTATAGAACATAAAATACGTGAGAAACTTAAGTGACATTTTAGTTTATTAAATAGTTTTATAAACAATAAATGTTTTTTTTTACTGCGCTTTCATTCCATTTAAATTATTAAGCATTATAAAATGATATTTAAAGACTTGTTCGTCCTAGATGATTTATAAGTTTTTTATCAGATAATTTAATACTTTTTAAATAAAATGTACTATTATCAAAAAATAAAATAGCAATTACTCACAATAAATAGCCATAATATATGCGTTATTAATCACGAACATTGTGAAATTTTACTAAATTTCAACATCGATTTGCATAGATCGGTCATCTCGTGAGAAAACTTTGGTGTCGACGATGTTTTTGACCCCAAATTTGATGGGTTTCACAACCACTGGACGAATTCTTTAGCTAGTTGAGAACAAGGTTGCTCCATGATCAATACATAGCAATTTATTTTTAAGCTTAGTACCAATCTAAAAATTAATATAAAATATCGCTTTCATCTTAAAGATATTTTCACACAGGATTTAAAAGTATGTCAAGTCGATTAGCAAATATACCTACGCCATTGTTCATCGAAATTTTTCCCAAAAAAATAAATAATAGTTTATCATACTTAATACTTATGGTACATATTAATCACTTTCTCGCCTATGCTGTTTTTTATAGCTTTCATGTAATATATTGCTGGGCGGTAAAATGAAAGTTTGACCGAGCTCGACTTTGGATATTGTAGTATAAAAAATAAACTGGCTTTTTGAACTCGAGAGTAATTTGTTTGCTATGTGATGTTTGATTTTCGTGTTTCTTAAACGCCAATTTTATGTTTATAGATAAACTTACTGGTGATAATTGACCTATCGTCGTGTATTAACAAAAAAAACCGCTATGTCATACATATTGTAATTGCTTAGGATTTGATTTATTGTAACTATATGTGATATTTTAACCTTAAAAACATTGCTCAAGTAAATTGTAGCTTACTTAAGTGAATTTGTTACACTATTAAGTTGGCAAGTGCATGCAAAATTTATATGGTAATTTAGTTTAATACAACCTTTTGCTAAATAAATTTCCGCAACGTTATTTTTATTTTTAAACCACAAAAGACAGTAATTTCACAAAAAGCGATCATATTTTACTCGTATTTTTGATTTTTTTGCGCATCGCGACGCATTGGAGTCACGATAGTCCTAATTTTATTTAAATAAATAAATAAATAAAAAGTAAGCAAGGTATATGTATTAGTTATAAAAAATAATATTTTAAGAGAACTCAAAAATAATAGTGTATTTTGTGAAGTTTGATATGCTGCATAAAATAATTACAATAGAGCAGCTATTTGAGATTAATCCTTAAAACTTCACATGGTTATCATACGGTATTAATGCACAGAATCGTATGTGAAAAAGATCTATATTCAGATTCTATAAACTGTATTCAATTTTTATCTTTATTAAAAATTGTAAAAATGAGATTCGTTTAATCATGTGCTAAAAAAGTTACCATAGTTATTCAACAACGATACCGCATGGAGGTCAGTTTCTATTGACCGACCGCAAGATTGTCTTCCTTTCACATTGTCACTCGTACAATGGCTCATCAGACATGCGTACTACCAATCGATGAACGAGGCGACCTCGTCGTCCGGCAAGATGGACAAATGTGGGACAACGTACTTGACTAAAAATCAGACATTGAACTTGGTCGTCGTCCACCTCGGACCGCTCCCTCGAAAGTCGTCCGAGAGAAGACGGCGAAAAAAAAACGAAAGTGAGATCGAGGAGTTTTACAATAAGAAGATGGCTATCGATGTAACTGCAGTAGCAGAGAGCGAACAATGAAAGAGCCACGGATAGACAAGCCTTTTGTTTGCAAACCCCAGTGGGAGGACAAGTGTGTGCAAATATTTTTATACATACATAACGCAACTTACATGATTTATATGATAAGATAATTTGCTTCAAGGAATTTACATTGTAAAAATGGGGCCCGATTCTGGAAAAAATCATAGAGAATATATTTATAAAATAAGTATCAGAACTAATGTAAATTAGTAGCAGAAAATTTAAGAATTCGATCTGAATTTACAGATCGACGAAAAAGCAAAGAAATAACGAAGGATCAAGAACAGCACCAGCTGAATTATATAAATTTAATGTTTTTATAGAATGTATTATCTTTTGCCCCTCTTTGAATTTGGCCAGAAGAATGCATGTCATTTAATTAAGTACACAGTCTCGAATCTATCCCAAAAATATTTTTTTAACGTATTTTTGATGTTCTAGTCACTTTTAGATGAATTAGCTCAGGACACTATGTGTCTGTCATTTTTTTTGCCTATAATCTAAGAACTAATAATGAATTATGCCCTTCATATCTCACCAAATGCATAACATTATCTTATTGGGGTGTAATGCTGTTCTCGGGGTTGGAATTGGGGGTTGATTGCCATCCAACCACTTCTTTTAACATCGCGCGTTAAAGTAAAGGATCCACTTCGCATATTTAGTAACAATTTGACTCAAAAATAAATGTTGTTCTAAAATGATTAATTATTGGCATATTGCGATTCACTGCGCGAGATTTTCCTCAGACAATTAATGAGATACCCATCAGTTTTTTAAATCTAGACGACACGTTAAGCTTTTGTGCTAGCTTCAGATATTAGGCAGCACTAATATCCTCACTAACAACCTCTAAGGATTACCCGCGTTTTGGAACGAAATTTTTAGAACCACATTTGACAATGTATAAATTTAATGGCATTCCTGCCCATGTTTTTAACTGCTATTGACGCGTTACAGCTCATAAAACATAATATAGCTTAACTGAGATTATTTTATCTTCACTGCCATTGTTGACATAGGGTTGAAAAATCGAAATAAAAAATATGCTTTTATTAAATAGTGTCAGTAATACGAGTGAAACTATTGTTAATTCATAAAAAGCTATATATTCTTGCAAATGTAAACAAAAACGCAATGGTACAACCTGATATAGAGGAGTGGAATAAATTCTAATGTGATGAGGTTGTATATGTTGGAGATGTGCCAAAAAAATATAGAATAAAAGTTCGAAAACTTTTTGAATTGAGTCGAGGTTAGCATACACTTATACCGAATAGAAATGGCATTTCTTATAAAAAAATCTTTACGACTTGAGAAAATCTATTAGAATGGACTGTCTAAGCACTTTGCCAAGCAAATAAAATAACTTTCCAACTTCTGGGCGGTATCCACCTGTGACGGCCTCGTCGGAATGCCAAAAATTCCTAAGCAAACCTTGCTAGTGTCAATCACGTAATAAGCGATTTATTGTCGATTTCACAGACCCAATCTGTTTCTAGCGCCGATTAAAAAAAAACAGGTTGTTATTATTATTGGTCGAGAACAGCTGCGTTGATTTCACTTCTGCGTGATTTTTTTTATTAAACGTTCATTGTACGAAAATTTAAAGAAATTATCTCCTTTGACCGGTCTCGGCGCCTGGAGCGAATTGGTCAGGTGAGTCTGAATATTGGAAAAGGTTAATAAACAGAGAGTCTGCCTCAATGTATTAAGATTGTGCACTCACAACATATTCATAAAGATGTTGAAATTCATTCATATAAATTTAAATAGTACTATATTATGGGAAAAAAAGACAAATTGTATGATACATCTTTCAACATGCTTTGAAAATTTGCATATTTATTAATATTTTGCCATAAAATAAACAAGTTAGAAAAATATTGTTTCAATGAATAACACAAGTCCAGATCAGTAACTGAAATGTGACGGATGACAACTATTGAATGATCTATTCATTTCATGACAAAATGTGTGTAGAAGAGAACGATAAAATGGGCTCGAAAAAACCGAGATTTGGTCCAAATATCTGAATTTTGTAATTAAAGGCAAGGGAGAATCTAATAATTAAAATGGTGACCCACTATTCTGTAGAAGGCTGCATATGTCAGGAGAAAACAATATGATAGTGGAAATTGCATCAAATGATAAATGACAATGGTATATAAAAATTAAACATCTATTATGTATTTTTTATGAAGTTAACAATTTCCGTCGATAGTGCTTCCTCTTATATTTTTTTATGAATTTTATATTGAGTCAACACTATCGACCTTTTATCAAATCGATCACATCATATCCTTGACTTTTCATCCAATCATTTCGCAAATTTCAATTGAATACAATCGAAATGTTAATATTGTGTTCATTTCATTGTTTGAAAATCGGTATGGGATTAAATTTTAACAATAGTACCACTAAATATAATAATTTTAATCTATGAAAGATATATATATATATATATAGATATATACACACTTCATTAATATTTAATAAATTAATAAATGCAACAATTAAATAAATAGTTAAATAAAGATTTAATTTACATTGTAAAAAATAAATTAGGATATGAACTTTTTTATGTTTACGTATATATGTAGATGTTGCATGAGCCATTGTGTAGTTTACTGATGTACTTAATTATCGATGTAATAATGTCATGTAGTTAAATTTAAGTTCGAAGACGCACAAAATGGCACCTGGCGTGTTTCACAATATCTTAAAAATGCGTATTTGCAGATGTGATGTAATTGCGTCATAATAAATACATATATATCAGATATTATCTTGTGCTTTATAAGCATTATCATAAAGTAGTTCGGACTATATAGACAAAATTCTTACTGAAAAATCATCTTCTTCACCCTATACTTGTGAACAGATTTTTTTATGTCACTCAAATTAATCAAAATGCATAGAAACTGAGACGTGTGACTAAAAGTTTTAATTATAATACCTTAAGCCCTCCTCAAATTTTTTTACAACTGTGAGATGAAAAAATGCTAAGTTTTGAATCGAATACTTCAGACCCTATAAAAAACCATTCTATACGTGACCAACTTATATATGTATAAAAGAAAGATACGTTCATATTATATTTGTAAATCTGCAATTATATTAATAAAGAACTGTCTTTGATAAAGCAAACAGCAGCCAAAAATCAAGCAAAAATAATCTGCAGCAATTAATGAATAGAATGAGCAATTTTTGAACCAAACCAGTTTCAATGCGGAATAATATGGGATCTATCCTTAAACATCAGACACAGTGGCGTAGCTATGGGGGAGCAGGCAGCCCCGGGCGGCACTTGCTTGGAGGCGGCATATTCGCGATGGGATCGTCTAGTGTGGTTCTTAACCCTGAATGCAATAAAATCCACGAATAACAAGAACTTAATAATAACCAATTTATTATTTTAAGAAATGCTAATTTTATGACCCTGCAAAAAATGTATGAAGGGGGGGGGGAAATTTTAAGGATCGCCCTGGGCGGCATATACCCTAGCTACGCCACTGATCAGACATCAAATAACTACCTGTATTCTCGCCCCATTATAGCAAAAATAAAATATTTTTATCACAATTTTACATGCAAAAATAAACGATCATCTTGCATCACCCGCACGCACGCCATTGCAAAACACAACAAGCATATAGTATGAACAATGATTCTGTAACGAACGTATGAATGGTACAAATATAAAATACACGTTTTTATGTATGGCTAATGTGTATAATGGTGTCGAGCTAAGAAAAGTCATTTCGTAAGCATGGAGGCGCAGCACATGAATAAATACTTATGGATATTACGCCGACGCACAGTGTACGATTTGACCAATCTAGCTGGACAAAACTCAGAATCAAACGTATAGGATTTTAAATGGTCTCAAATTACAATTTAGAGATGTGGCAGCAAATAAAACACAATTTTGTTAATCCTACTAAATTTATTTGGATTTTAACAAAGTTTTTATGTGAGCAAAATGTTTTATGCTGCTTTTCTTAGGCAGTTTCCGTAACAAATAAATGTAAGGATCAAACGACATTATTAAATATTTAAATAAATCATAATTTGTGCGAACACGAGAAGTTTTTAATGTGTGACCTAATTTGACCTTCCTAATTTCTTTGTTTTTGCCCTTTGAAGCCTCTTCAGACATTTGTTCTATTATTTCTGCTCCGTGTATCAGGATCTTATGCAATGTAGCTGGCATGTTATACCACTGGTATAGGATGACATATAAGTCTCGTGTTTCCAAACAATATTTTTCCGGGTCCATTTTATAGCCAGACGCTATGACTGTAAGAATAGTAGATAAATTAAATTTTCTTTGATACTGGTGATACGAGCCGTTGCTTTAAAATCGTGAAAAACGCCCTTGCGGTGTTCCCATCGTTGCTCGTACCAAAATCTGGTTTAACTTTGTCTACTATGAGACTGATTTCTTTGAATTTACCCTTTATTTCATCCTTCTTCTTCTTCAGCATACATTTGCACAGTGAAATTGCTTGCAATAAATAAAGCCAACGCTTCTTCCGGGGTGTAAGACCGTTGTTATTTTTTCACGCTAATTCATCTCCGAGCTTTTTTATAACCAGTAGCTCGTTTTGGTTAAACTGTAGATACTTCCTCCATTAAATTAGAAACGTCTCATTTTCCACTAGCTCGCACACTTAATTGTGCAGCAAAAAATATCTGTGCATCGTTATATTTTTCCAATTGAATTTTGCGCTTTTTCGTTTTTGTACAACTATCTTCAAAACGCTTTTTCGGTTTACCAATACTGAAACTTGGTTTCGGTGACTATTCGTGGAACATATAAAACACTACTTCTTAATTTAACCATTTTTCATAGACACTTAAAAATAAGTCTAATCGTACGAAGCCATTTCACACGAATCTTCTCACATTCTTTTTTCAGAAAGGTCCATAAGGGCTTCTCCTGATCTTGTGTAAGGAGCAAATCAACAAATCTTGACTTTTCAAACATAATAACTTTGTTTAATCTGCCTTTGGAAGGGATAGAACGCCAAAAGTCAAATAATAACTTTCGTGAAATTTGGGCACTTATAATGAAACAAATTAAAAATCTTTAGAATCGCACATAATCGCACAAAATAATTATGTTTTTAAAAAACTATAATGATGAGAGAATACGTTTAGAGCTTTATCATGCCTTGACTCAACTTGACTACATACTTTAAGACCATCCAAAGTTAATTTTTGTGTTTTTTTTGTTGTTTTGAAAATGGTATATTTTAAGACAGTATTCCTAAGTATTCACGAATATTTTGGTGGATTAAAATGCAATGATAGTTTGATAATTACCTTTAGTTGAACAATTCATCACTAAAAAGTACTTAAATCACACAAAACACAGTAAGCCAAGCACAAACGTCAATGTTCACAGCTGCACTAAGCGGCTAATCGCGGCTACCTAGATCCAAAACGGTAACTTTGTCCATTTTTATTGAAGGGATCGCGACTCAAAAACTGTTTTGGAGTACTTTACCGGTTGTAGGGAACATTCAAGGGTATAGTAATATTAAAAAAAAGCAATATCTGAACATTATAATTTTAGACTTTTGTCCACCTAGATTAGTCAAATCGTATACTGTGCGACGTGGAATTTATTCAATAATGACAATTTTAAAGTGACGAACATGTGCCCTAGTTATTCACGTTGACAAATTGCGATATTATTAATTGTTTGTTTTTATTTTGTATATGTGGTATGATAAATCACTGGAAAATTACCTCCTCGTTTTTATACGTTTATGGCAACATTCAACTAATTTTTACACATGAATGAAAATATTATACACCATACACAAAATAAATAACAATTACATTCTCGCAATATCAATAAACGTGTGTGTAATTTCACGATTCATAAATCTATGCATATTTTTTTATCAAACTAGGAAAATCTATTATTTGATTTAATAAATTATAATATTAAACAATTTCCGGTAGTTTTGGCTTCCTGAAGCAGACGGACGTTTGTAAATATTTTGAGACCTTGGAGAGGTGTTTATATAGGTGTAATACTGGCGTAATATTCTTCATAAATTATTCGTCTGTCGGCAACGAAATATTGCTGTCAAATTACTTTATATATATTACATTTATAATTCATTATACTGTTATTTTATTTTTAAGAAATGTATTAAAAAATAATATTATTAAGCCTCTACATATGAATAGGACTTTTCTTCATTATATATTAATTACTTTAGTTTTAAGAGACTAAAAAATATTCAACAGTATATAACAGTATAAATTTATTTTTTAAGAAAAAAAAATTATTGCAATAAAATAATATTTTTCCTCTAGAAAATATCGGGATCACTCATGGTTGTTGTGACTAAATTTATTTATGTAATAATAAAAGAGTAAGAAATTACTCATTCTGCAGTTACAATTTAATACGTATACATTTAAAAAATATGTAAGTATAAATACACTTAAAATATTTATTATCAAATTTTTAAAGAACAAATACGAAAAATAAAAAGCACGTTAAAAGAAAAAATAACAATTATATAGTAATACAATATATGTATTTTGTATTAACTTAATTTTATTTATTAAAGTAGAATGAATTATTAAAAAAAAAAAAAAATATTTGCAATTATTCCTAGTTGATTTTAGTAAATCAATAAAAATTTAAAATTAATTGCAAGGGTTTGTTAAAAGTGATTTTCTCTTCTACATTATATGCGACAAACGATTGCATATCCATTAAATGGTTTAAAAGCACCTGAAAATGAACCAAAACTACATAAACAGTGCAATGATCGGTGCTAAATACAAAAGAATGCGTTGCATATCTATGCAACGTAATTATACATTTATAAAATCATATTATTTTTTGTTGAATAGCAATTTTTCTCTATTAGCTGAATTTTTAATACCTAGCTGGATTTTAATTAATCATCACGATATTCTTAAGTGAGATTAGGAAAATTTAGGTATACCTAATTTGCGATGATTGATCAAAATTCTATTTATATAATAATCACCAATTCAGATCTCCCAAATGCGATAAAATTTTAAGAGCATTAAGGTCCATATTCAAACCTAAGTCTTTAAGGTCAATAGTCAGTAACTTATATCACTCATCTATCGTGCTGATTGTATCATAATCAATTTTATTGATTTTTTTATGGAATTATTAAACGCATAAACTATATATTTATTAGGCAATTACAAATAGTATATTTCTGCCCTAAAAAAATAAATAGTAAAATGACGTGTTAGAAGCCAAAGAGTTCAACCTAATATTCGTGACGACTTAGAGACGCAGTACTTCGGCGAGTACAGACACAAATATGTATGTTATATTGAATGTATATTACCAGTGAATAATAAATTGTTGGGTCGAACCAATTGCACCATTTAATTTAAGATCATTCAAATGACCATTTAAAATATAATGAAACTCACCAGAAAAAGGGACTAACAATAGAAGAGTATACCTAATATAACAATTGCGAAATAACTGGAGATTTGTCATACATTCTACATGCTACATCATTAACCACTCGTAAGCACAAGAAAAACTACTCTTATGCGCGTAAAATAAACGCGATAGACAATGCGTCTATCATGCGTAAAAACCGATATTGTCATCTAATCATTGCATTAACAATCTTCAAAAGTTTCACCTGGCAATTTTACTTTAATGTTCTTCATAAACTATCCGTCTGTCGGCAGCGAAATATTGCTGTCAAATTACTTTATATATATCATATCGCATTAAAAATTCATTATATTCTTATTTTATTTATAGGAAATGTATTATAAAATAATATTATTAAGCCTCTACATATGAACAGGATTTTCTTCATTAAATATTAATTGATTTAGTTTTAATAGACTAAAAAATGCGTGAATATATTTCGTTGGGCGAATCATCAATCAATGCAATTGGCCCACCAACATCCGAATCTGTGATTTGACAGAGCTGATAGACAGATAAAAACCCAGAACCAAACGCATCCATACATCGTCCAGTAAACATCGCGCTGAGAATCCAAGCTTCTCTACCAGCACTCAATCTACAGAATACAACTTGAAACCTAATTTTTACCAATTGGAAATGCTAAAATTTCTATATTGAATACTAGAGAAGTAACCAATAGTTACAAAATCAATCGAACACCATAAAGTAATAACTAATTCCGTGATCAAACGCTGGTTTCCGATTGGTAATCTTTAATTTTTATGTTTTATATATTTTTACGGCACGTTTTTATTTGAGATATATTTTGTTTTACATATATAATATATTCGATACTTTTTATTAAATAAATTTAGATCTTTATTAGTGATTCTAAATACCATATATTCACGAACTGCTATTTTAATTAATCAATGTGATATTCATCTGTGAGATTAGATAAAGCTAATAAATCTTAATCTGTAAAATAATTAATTAATAAATTAAAAACAATATAGTTTAAATGGGATTCGAACTCAGGTCTTTGATGTGTTAGTCAACGACTTACACTACTGATCTATTATACTGGTTACGGTAACATACAACTAAAAATGTTGAATTTGTTTTATTTCAAAAGCCTTATTGATGCTAATATGAGTTTGTGAATATATTTTCTACTGTGAAATTTAATTATAATAATGTGATTTCATAATCTTGAAGACTATGTTAATAGTTTTACGAACACTACAAATTTATGACCATAAAAATATTTGTTATTCTCTACAAACTACATACAAAATAATTGTCTAAAAGACCATATTTTTACAATTACTATTTTCCTGTTGCAATACAATATGAAGATTATCATTATCTGATAATTGTCTACTGTTTTGTAACATTTTTATCACTGGCTATCTTTAAATATCATATGGATGTTATTATTACAAAAAAATTCAAGAATACGGTCTATTTACAACGTTTAGTCCATTCATTGGGCGCACGCAAGGAATATAAACACAAATTGAAATAGTCGCCCCAATACCTAATACCTAGTACAAGTTATGGGTCGTAATTTTCGGTGGTATGTCCGCATTCGATTGTCACCGTCACTAGGCAATAGTGACAACACGAAGCATCAGGAATTCCGAGGCAGCCGCTTGCGCCCATTCCCAAGGAATGCGGCCTCTAGCACGCACGCAGCGGCAGCCAAGCGGAGGCACGCGGGCGCCGGGGTACCCAACCTTTTTACACTGAATTTACGATGATGATTTTAATCGACCGGAATGAGTTAACGAGTATTTGTGTGCAATTATGTTCACGCTTGTGATGTAAAAAACAAATAATAATTCAGATTTATTGGTTAACATGACAAATTGTTTCATGAACCGACGATTATTGGACTGCAACACAACGTATTATATAATATTTGCACTTCAACTGTTGAAAAATCAGTCAATAGTATATTTTTATTAAATTAAAGATATAAACTAACACATAATATAATTGGAGACTATGATTTTATTATATTTATTGTAAATCTAATAAGTTAGTAGTAGTAGTTTGACTTTTAGGTATTAATGACCGGTATTAATCATTTCGTGCTATTTATATATGAAGCGTTACACGCATTGCCGACTTCACTGTTATGGTTTGTGTGGCACAAAATTAGTTTTTTTTAATTACTGAGGTGCAAAAATACCTGCGCGTTATCAAGTGACTTCCTAAATCGAGTTATAGAAACATTGTAAAATAATATATATATATTGAGCTAGTAAGATAAATAAAACAACTATAAATCCTTACAACGACAAAATAGTATGAAAGAAGCGCTAAATTTATTGCAAAATATATTTATTGATGATGTACAATTTTTTTAATTATCGAGTTGCTTGATATATAAAATAAAATTTCAGAAAGTATTGTTTTTTTTAATGAAAAATACCTTTCATCTAATCACATAAATTATTTTAGTTATGTTATTTAACCCTTTTAGTGCCAAGCGAAATTAGGCGGTGTATGCTAAGAATGCCAAGCATTAATGGCATATATTAATGTTTTTAAAAAAATATTTCTGAAATTTTTTTTTTTGTGTGAACTTCGATTTAATATAGGAACAAAATAAAATCTAGTTTGTACAAGTAAGTACCCAAAAAAATATTTCATAATTTTACAAAACAAAAATACAAAACTAGGAACGAAAGTTTGGGTTTGAGCAGCAAATAGACGTTTCGCGACTGTCAAATTAAGTTTTATCTACATTATAGAGCAGCACATAATTTCACCAGCGCATATCAGTTAAATTATATTTTCACTAATAATGTAAAAAAATATAACTTCCCAGATAAAATATATTTTCACTAGTAAAACTACTATATATATCTAACGGTGAAAATGTATTCCGTTTGATTTTAATGAAATTACATATTTAAAAAAATATTTTCGAGCTACTGTTTTATTAGATTTTCTTTAACATCCTTCCCGCTTTTTCCAGGTAGTGAAGCAATCCAAAAAATAAAAAAACAACTACATGAAGTTTTTTTTAATATTTGGATTTTATCAAGATTCATAGTATCAAATGACATGCATTTTTCTGGTCAAATTCAAGGGGAATGGGGGGGGGGAAATGCCCCCAGCTGCCATCCCCAAATGACGTCCCTGTTTTTCACACACATCACTAGTGTTTTTTATCAAGAATTATTTCTCGAGAAAAATGTCAAATTGAAAATTCTCACTTCTCGACAAACTTTATAAAACACTTTTTATTATATAAAACTAAATTTGTACGAATATTTTTAAAAGGTTTACAACCTCTGCCTTTTTGTAACGCTGCATAAGTCAATATGGGTTTATGCCTAATATGCATACTTCTTGGAAGGTTTTAATATGAGTCTAGGAATTACGAAAAATTGCTTACAATTTTCTAATAAAAGAAGACACTCAGATAAGAAACCGTTCCGAAGGTGTTCATGGCAGTTGTTTGAAAAAATGCATACTTTATCGGAAGATCGAAAGTATTCGAATGACTTACAATTTTTTTGCTATTTTATATTACTTTTCCGGCCGGCGGTTTTAGCTTTGCTTTGGTGATCTAAGAATCTGCTCCGATAAGAAGAAATTACGCATGGGAATCGTCAGAATACAAATCGAAATTAGATAAAAATGACCTTAAACTACGTCAAAAGAAGCTAGTATCCTGCATTAAAATCAACGGTCATTAAACTATACAGAAAGCTAATGCAAGTTATGAGATTATCATGATAGATTTACAACTACACAATGGAAGTATCCGAATAAATAATGATTTATTGTAGATTAAAAGCACTGCTGACATAAATATTATATATATGTATTGGCATTTTATTCTATACTCTTTTATACTAACTTTAGTTTAAGACTTTTAAGTATTTATGTGCACTAGAGTTGATAATGAAAAGTTATTGAACTAAGCTGGATAAATCTATGCAGATGTGAGGAAACTGCTGTATCTTTTTTATTTTAGCACAGTTTTGACAAAAAATGGAAACAGAAGCATTGATTGATTTATAAAGTTTTAATATAAGGTGTAATTAAAATAAATAAAAATAAAATTTCTCTTATAAAACAAACTGTGATATTTCTGCTATAATAATTAAAAATTATCTTATCTATTTTTAGATTAATATAAGCATTTAGAGCTATTAATTCAAAACGTTTACTAACTAATAATACAATACTCAATCTAATAAATCGTTTTCGCATTGTTTTATAATGGCCATTTATCATAAACTTTAACGCAAAACAGTGCCACCGATTTATCGTCAGTCGTATTACAAAACAGAGGTAAGCTACCTTTTCATTGCCATAACAAAACGCGTCGGCGTAAGTACAGCATATAAAAATTCGCTACTTCAGCGAATGTAAAAATTTGGGTCACGGAACAGGACCACCGCCGTGACACATCGATCGTTCGTGATTTTTAATCTTACGTTACTTTTGCTTTGAGGTCAACGTCTATACAAATCATTTTATACAATTTACGATATTATCGCATGTGTGTAACAGAGGTATAAATACTTACATACATACATACATACATAAATATAATATTTATTCTATATGCATACATAAAGGCAGTGCATAATACGGTGCAGTTAACTTCGTCTACGCTACGGTACTCAGTAGATTCCCACACGAGCGATTACGTATGATAATAAAAATTAGCATTATTTTTTACATAAAAAGCGAAACAAATTTATTTGCGTAAATAATAGGAAAAGTTTAGAATGATGGAATATTATTTTTCTAAAAAATTTCATTCAAGGGATATTTAAACCGAACATTGATATTTCAATGTAGTCCTCAAAAAATAATTTAGATACTTTTGAATGCCCTATTTTTTAAGGACATAATAGAGAAACATAATTTGTATAAGAATTAAATTCTATAGAAATAATCCATTATCGATTAATTCGAAATAATGTGATTAATGTTGATTTTAAAATTATTTGAAAAGGACTGAAAAATAATAATAAACATTATATAAAAAAATATGTTTTATATATAAAATGAGAGTAAAAAGAGAGAATATTTTTTTTTAAATATAACGTTTATTATTATTTTATTGTATTTGTTATACTATAATAGTAGATTCAATATATATTATTTACAGTATCTGGCAATATAAAGCAATATAATATTTATTTAATGTATTTTAACCAAATTAATTAAAACATTAGCACTTAAAATGCGGCATTTAATTTCCTGAGATATAATTACATTCAATAAGATTATTTTTTTATTTTATAAATAAAAATATTTAAGGTCATATTTAAATATTTAATAACCATTACTAAGTTTAATCATAATATAATATTGTTAATTTGATTTGCATTAATGGTATTAACGTAATTATTAAAAATGCTAATGTACGTACGTGTTATCGATCTTTATTTGCTATGCACTGTAATTAAATAATCAAATTTTATATTTATTACTCGTAAGGTTACTTTTTGGGCAATAAGATATTAGAATAAAAAAATACAGTTGATCAGACGTTAACGGATAAAGAATAGGTACACCGTAACGCGTTTAACGGCGTTAAAAAATAACCGCGACGGATCTTGCTCAATGTAACACCGCACGGACTTTCACTCTTTTTGGGATACAATCATTCAATAATTCATATCATCACGCCATTATCACTAGACGATTGTACTGATAAAGCACGATCGATACGGAAGGTGAGTTTAAGAAAGAGTTTCTATTGTTGTGACGGGATTCGAGAAGAAAAAATAAATAATCTCTTTACAAATCGATATTTTTCAGGAAAAGTATTGATGAATTACATTTTTTTTATATTTTTTAGAAATCTAAATCTATTGAGAAATTATTTTATGTTATCTTAACACTGTACCTATTTATAAAGATTAAATTAATTTTATCTTATGCTTAGAAAACATTTTATAAATATATATGTATTTATTAAGTAATAAAATAAAAACATTTTTACTACTACGTTTATGCATTAGTATTCAAAGCGAAAATTTGTAATAAAAAAATCTAATATAAAAATATATTATTAGTATAAAATATATATTCATATATATGAAAATATATATAAATCGGGATTACCCGTTATTGTTGCGACGAAATTATTTGTGAAATACTTTTCATATATATATCGTAAAATAAATATATCTTAACGGTTTAATGACAGTTTCATAGCAATTGTATAAAAACAGTTTCACAGTCTAACAAGATCTTTATTAAACAATAACATATGTCATAGAACAAACTTCTCTCAATTATATAAGCCAAAACACGACCATACTTCATCTCTTTCTTCAGACACTAGTCAGGAATCTACTTCCTTCAGATGCGTCAGTAATTTAGACGAACTCTATATATGATAACTATAAAAATCTTTGCTAAATTTTAGAGTATCTAAAGATAGATTAACACAACTACTCAGTACAGATAGAAAGAATCGCAAAATCGAACCATTAATTCACTACAGCGAAAACCTAAGTGTCTATAAAAATATTTGCAAAAAATTGTTACATATTATATAATCTAAAAAATCTAACTTCCATATAACTATAGTGAAAACATAGAAATAATGCTACTTTTTTCAATTACAACCTCCATTATTCAACCAGTGGATCAAGGAATATTACATACATTTAAATATTATTCAATAAGGCAGGTAGTTAGGGCTACTGCTAGATTTCAAGGTGCAAAATTATCCATATATTATTCTACTTCGCAAAACCTATTTAGAGACTAAGTGGGTAATGAGAGAAAAGAGACAGAAAATCCATATTTAACAGTATTGTTCCACAATGTAAGTCTTATGACACATTTAAACATTTGCCGTTAAATAAAAAAACAAAAATGCGAGTATTTGCAAAAAATACATATGGCATACTCGGGGGACGGCAGTACACAAAAAAACACATTTAAGTATATTGTTATTATTTATCGTCAGAGATTTACGATCCTTAGAGTGTTGCTCACTCGTTATCTATCGGTTGATGGTTAGCACCGCTAGCACGATATGTGAAAAGATTTTTTAAGACTATTTCAATGCAATTTTGATACTAAATACACAGAATGAATTGTTTTTATATATAATAAATATTTATTATCGTTTAAGAATAATAATTAATAACAAATATTCACTCTTCACTTAGGCAAATATGAAAAGCGAATAAGCAAATTCTGCATTTGCTTTTTTTAGCTTATAAAATTTACATTCAAAATTGTATGATGCTTTCAAGTTTACAATCCGCTAAAGAGCTCAATGATCGGCACTTCATAAAGTTTATGTTAATTCTTTGACTCATAGTAGAAACACATTTTTGCTGTCAACAATATATTGGGACGAGTGAGCCGTTTAATGTGTTTTTACGATAAGCAAATTCATATATTAAAATTATCCCTCGCTAACGGAAAAAACTGTAAAAACTCAATTTGCCAGTTGCGAAATATCCAGTTGTTTTCAAACCCAAAATACATACTAAGCCAACTTATCTCTAAGGGGAAAATAAGCAGAAGAAGAAGTACAGACAGATGTTGCAGCTCACATATTGCTCCATAGTTTGTCTGCAATTCGATATTATAATATGTTTTAAGAATATAACAAGTTTTGTTCTATCTATTCTTACCTAAACCTTAAGAATCAATTAATAAAATTAATCAAGGAGTTCTATATTAAAAGCTTTTTCATACTCCTACATTTTTACGAATTTACGACATTAAAAAAATAAAATTTATGGTTTACTAGATTTTTAATTTAAAGCGATTAATAAATCAAAGAAGAAAGTAGTGTCCGTTTTATTAAACCCATTAATTTCCAATATAATACCTAACAGCTATAATTCATTGGTGCGAATCTATTTTATTATTCGATAGAATACTTCATTAAAAGCGTGTATGTAAAGTGAATGTCAATGTCTATCATAATTGCGAGAGACGGAAATACTTTCCATGATTGGAGGTCAACTCCATTTCCACCAATTTCCGGTTTGCTATATGTGTGAATGGAGCCTCGTACGTGACGAAGGAGTTGTCATGGTTCAACGGCCGATAAAATGTATTGTTAATGAGTATTAGAGATCGAAACTGCGTGGATTAAATCAATGACTACACAAAATCAACATAATTACATAAACTTTCTAAGCACAATAGATTATATGGTCGAAAATTAGATGAAGTGAGATATTTTTGTGGTTTACTGCATTTTTATAGATTGTATCAGATGTTATTCGGATGTAAAATTGGGATCCAAGACGGATGTAAAGAGTGAAGCTTCCTCATAGTCACGGTTGAACGTGGTTGCACCGGTTTCATCTGTTCAACCACGCAAGCCAAAGACTATTGACCGCTGGATTAAATGCAGCCAGCTCTTCAAATCCATGCTAACTCTTTTTTGCTTCATTTATTTCATATGCAATAATGTACGATGATTGTCAATACTTGGAGAACAAGTTTGAGACATTCAAAGACTTTTTTGCATAAGCTAAGTCATACAATAATTTATTAGAGACTCTCTAATCTGATTCACATTTGAGATAGTCAATATTTAATTAAACACAAAGCAAATTTGTTAAATTGTTGATTAACTTTTTCAGAATTCCAGAAGAGAAACTAATCAGAAAGATAAGTATACTTTGCCGTATTATTTAATTGCTCCCGATTTTTATTTCGTTCCAGATGTGTTTTAATACATAGATACAAAAACAAATCATATTGAAACGAATTTTCGGTTTACAAAACATAAGTATAAAGTTTTTTACTTCTGATTCATACATATAATATACATGATTTATTCATTCATATCAGACATATCGAATCGGGCTACTTTAAAGCGCGCCACTCTATGTATTACGTGCTATTACATGCCGTTGCGGTCAACGCGTGCGGTAAAGACTACCGCAGTATTCGAAGAATGCAGTCTATAAAAAAATCCGAATGTTATGTAACAGTTTAGTAAATTAGCATTTTTACCGATATAACCAATTTTATCTCGATTGAAATGCCACGACATTTTTTTCATTCTAAACTCTCAATTAAACAACCTTGAGAGTGTGTCGTCACTGTGTCAAAAGCTTTGACAATAAACAATGACAGCCTAAAGACACGCCTGATGAATTATGCAATTAGCCGAAAAAAAGTGCCCATTCAACTGAAGGAAATCCTACTCGAACATCATTCCAGCCCACTCGGCTCTCGCACCTGAGAATGTGATGAAAGTGGATCGGAAGCTGTTATGACACTTCCACCTTATTTCATCTCCGAGATGATGATTATACTGCTAACAGTAATGAATATTACACGTACAAATTAAAAACGCATCACTTCATTTGGGTCAAATTGCAACTGGAACTGACCCACTGTGATTGATCCGTCTTTTTTGTGAACTCTCAAGAGTCAAGATTTAATTGACATAATATGCAAATCGAATCCCACAAGTATGATGAAAAAAAATAGAGACCTTGCACGCTATGCCGGCGTGTCCGAATCTAACAAACTGTTATTTTTATCGTTTTTTATAGCCGATTTTCTAATACCGTTATTCGATCTTTGTCTAGAAAACGATTACGATCGGTTCTATGTTGTTGTTTTTTCAGATGCTCTACGCTCAAAAATGTTTCAGATGTAATAAAATCACAGTAATGCGTATTATGATTTTATACACTAAGGTTTAATGGTGATTTTGGTTTGGTATTTTTTTCAATACACTTGAAATATAATCGAAAGAGGCAAGAACCAGTCGGACGAGATCGACGTTATACGTATGTATCTATTATATATTACGTATATATTATAGAAACGATATATGTTGAATATTTTTTAATATAGAAGAATTCCTAATGGTCGATTAATTGTATATAAATAATACGGAAAAGCTATTTTTATATAAATAAATACGCGGGGAGCTATTAAAGATATGCTAATATTTAATAAAATATTTTTATGATATTTCGTTTTAAATTTATAATAACATTAATAATATTCAGTTACGTAGTTATTAAATTCATTTATAAACAAAATTGCTGTAAGATATAAAGTGTGACTAATTTAAGAGTTATCTTAATAGGTATATTATAATATTTGGAAAACTTTTAAACAACTTTTTGTGTGTTTTTCCTAAATTGTGAACATTCAATATTTTAAAATATTAAGTTTTATACAAACAAATAATTTTCTTTCAGAAAATATTAATCCTTTGCAAAAGTATTTTATATGACTAGAGAATTCTAAATAACAGATGATTTGCCGAATACAATGAAGAAACCAATATAATACGTAATACAACTACCATTTATTTATAGACTTTGAGCAAGCGTTCGATATTTAATGATATTGGTAAATCAAGTAAAATACGATTGGAATCAAAAGCAGTAGCTAATGTATAGAATAAGTGCTTTGAAATTTAATCTGGGGCTAGGCTAGAAGATGCATTTTAATCTAGCGCTGAAAGCAATAACACACAAACTCAATATCAGGGAGTGAATTAATTATAATACAACTAAAATGTGTGCATATGCGGGTGATATAGTAAACTTAAGCCTTTGAAGAGTATCGCCGTACATGTACGGCGGTCGATAATCACTGTTTTGAGGTACCCCAGACAGTTGTATATTTACATATAATATAATCGTTATATATTTATTTACATATATAACTGAATAAATAAAAAACATTATATTTATATAATAATATTAAATTAAAGAATACAAAATAAATTAACATAACAAAAAATAATATATATTAATTTTATAAAAAATATTGAAATCCTCTGTATCGAAAATCCACAAAAGCCGAATAATATATATATATAATAAATATGTAAAATAAATTAACAAAATTGAATAATAGAAAAGTATTAAAATAAATTATTAAAACACTTTGATCTCTTTATGAGGCTTATCTCCTGAGTATACCTAAACTAGCTTAAATATGAAGAAGTGGACAAATTCACATACCTAGGAAAAATCCTAAGCACCCAAAATAATATAAAAGTAGCGATTAAGATGTGGTTAACAACTGGTAATCAATGCTACAAACTACTAAGGTCTAGAAAATTAGAAAACAGGTCAAATTTAGATATATGCGGTTTTCAAAGGATGATATTTAGACCCTCAATGTTTGAGGATGAGACTTACAGAAAAAAATGAGCTCGTAATTAAAATAATAATTTAATGAAGAAACGAAGTCATTTGCCATTTTAATAAAATATTTCCTCAATACATTAAATTACAATCACTTTGTATGATATTATATTTTTTTAACCTAAGTGCTTCATTTTATTCTTAGATGTTTTATATTATTTTTTTATTAAAAAATAATTGATGAATGTAGCGTTTTATCACTTGTAATTCAGTTAAATTATATAAAGATTACCAAGTCATTGTTCGGTTAATTAATCGCACTTCAACTCGAGGAATCCGGCTCTAAATTTCTGACATTTCAATGGCAAAAAATGCTCCTCTTTCGTTGAAAACAATCGACAAAAAATAATACGAATTTATTTCGGATTGATTCGATTATAATTAGTCTGATACGATTTTAAGCACCCAGAACTGATTAAGCGTAAAATTCTGCTTTCACCGAATCGTATACAAATTCTTGAACAATGCTTAAAACTGTATATCTCACGATGTAATAAAGAGTTGCGCAACGATCTTATTCATTAACAATGCATATGTGATGAATGACAATCATTTCACTTGCAAATTTAACAATTTAGTGATGTATAAGGAGTGGTTTTGCAAAGGTATCTCAAGGTCTCTCATTCTGCATTCTTTATAATTCTATTGCAGAAGCAATCAGTGATGATTCATAACCGATAACCAGAAATGATTCGACATACGTTGAGAAACGTTATGGCTTATGGATTTTTTATTATTAATATTTCACAACAAGGCAAAGCGTAATTTAACATATTTGTTAATAAATAAAGGTAATATTTTTTATCAAAAAATTGCCAAAAATCTAGAAAGTAACTTGTATTTTCCCACAAAAGTCCAACTCTATTGCATTTTTTCGCTCATTGTTAATTTTACTCGTACAATATTTATATAAACAATAGTGTTTTCGTTTTTTTATTGTTCGAGTCGCAATCGAAACTTTTGCATGCTCACATTTCAAAACTTTTCCGACGTCAGTTTTTATTTTCTACCGATCATTGAGCTCTTATATACATTACATAAATAAAATATGAGCGTTATAAATAATCATTATTTTTTAGAGCACTTAATATAAGCTCAAAGTGATATTTCAGATTAGCCATAGATTAAAAAATATGTACACATAAAAAAAGCAAACTTTTTCAATAAAAATATAACCTTCATTGATGTTATATATTATATATAAATATTTAAGATTAAAAGGTCATACCATTAAATAGCCGAAAGCAAAATTTCAATCGTTTTTACATCATTTGTAACTATAGCTATTTGCCAATGAAAATATATTTATAAATAATCCTATAGTCATTAACCCTACATAAACTTGTATTGTTGTAAATTAATAATGAAATGCAAATCTATTTGTAATTATACCATTTATATAATTATACGTTTTACTAACCATAATGTTACACTGCGAACAGATTATAAAATTAACATCGATTCAATTAACCCTCAAAGCTCTGTGAGCACACTCGAGAGTTCAAGGTACATTTACAGACCATTCGATTAAATAATAGTTTGATGCATAATAATACACCAAGATTTTGAAATTTTCAACTCACGGTCCAGTGATCTCAAAGTCAGTTTGCATAATTCTAACCGAGGTTTCCATGTTATTGACCACGATAAAATATTATTTCACATTCGATAAAATATATCGTTCTAGTAAATATAACTAGGAAAATCTTTGGTATTATTAATCCAATTTAATTAATTTGCTAATGAGCTGAACTTCTTTGAGTGACTAATAAATTATATCTATTATATTATATAAAATGTTATATTATGTTTCTATTAAACACAAGGCAACAATTTCTTAATGCTGGTCACGCTTTCTGACGCTTGATTCAATGACATTAGGTTATCTGAAACACAAAGACAAATCATAACAATTCGTTTTATGTGTAATAATTGAGATAACAAAAATGTTATAAATCATATATTATCTAACTTCTTAAATGATTTTTTTGGTAGTTAATAGATTAGTCTACTAATTTAATTTAATATGTTTAAAAGTAAAGTATTTTCTTAATTACATTAATTTAAGTATCTTTCCAGAAACGCTTTCCAAAAGAAAGTTACAATTTACCTAGTTGTCCTTTCTGAACTTTTACTAAGAACGTGATTAGTTTCCCTGAATGTTACCAATGTTGAAATGTTTACATTGCAAGATTAAGATCTTCCAAAAAAAATATTCATTAACAATAAAGAGAACCATAATATATTTATCATAGCTATTGCTATTTTTTTAATCATACTTAAAATACATCATTTCCTATTTATATAAAAATAATAATTATTTATTAAAGTTTCGTGAATTTATTACACCATAAAATTTATATGATCTGAAATTTTTGATAAAGTTTATCTTGCTTTTTCTATTTTACAGTTAAAAATCAAAATGTTATCTAATATTTGATTAGTACGATGCAACAATAAAAATAAATTTGGTAAATAAAAATATTATTACAATAATTTCGTTTACTTTTGTTCGTAAGAAGTAATGGCAACATTTATTTATTGAATCCCTATTAGTGATTCTTCTTGAACCCCTACACAAAACGAAAACGGGACAAAAGACTGAATGATGTAACCGAATGAACCACCACAATAGCCTTTGCTGTGGCAAATAGGGGAAAAGAGAACAAGTAAACAAGTTGTAATTACCCTCCGATGCAGAGAAAAATATTTCTTTGTTGCGTAACGGTCATGGAAACAATATATCACCGGACGACAAAAAGCACCGTTTAGCCACATTTAGCCTGTTTCATAATTCGACCTTCAAATATGTCCATCAAACAAATGTCACAAATGTATAGACTTACGCCTGAAATTGTGCAAATTTATTTCGAAAATAGTGGTTAAGTTCACGAAACTTAATTGTGCGCTACATCCATTTTACGGTCGACATAAACGTCCATCTAAATAAATAATTCGAATATCCATAAATCGTTTTCGCACCACGCATACTCTAATTAATAATACGCATCCGCAGAGACGTCGTACAATGCGCACTGAAGAAGTTTTTTCTGCTGTGGAGCGTAGTATTGAGGCGGACCCGAATGAGTCGATTCGCTATCGTGCACTGCAATTGGAGCTGTGTTCATCTATTTTATGGAAGATTTTACTGAAAGATCTTGGTTTACGAGCTTACAAGATTCAGCTCGTGCAATAATTAAAGCCGCTTGATCATTGTTCGGTAATGGGCTGAAAACGAGATTAGTCTTGATCCTTATTCTCACCACAAAATTTTGTTTAGCAATAAGGCTCATTTTTAGTTGAATAATTACGTCAGCGAGCAACATTATCGCATTTGGAGTGAGAAATATTCACAAGCCATTATTGAGACGCCGTTACATCCACAAAAAGTCACTTTTTGGTGTGCTTTATGGGCTGGTGAAATCATTAGTCCATATTTCTTCAAAAATTGACAGAACGTTACGGTCGATGGAGAGCGCTATAGATTCAAGATTATTGCCTTTTCCATTCCCCAATTGAATGGCATTAAAGTGGAAGAGCTTTGGTTTTAACAAGATGGCACAACATGCCACTCAACGCGCGCCACAATCAATTTATTGAAGGAAACATAAGCACATAATTTTGCATAATGGACCTGTGAATTGCCTCAAATATCGTGGGATTTAAGACTTTTGGCTTATTTTCTGTGGGGATATGTGAAGTCGCTAGTCTACGCCGATATAACAGAGACGTTGGACGACTTGGGAGCCAACATTCGCCGCGTTATTGCCGATATACGGCCCCAGCTGCTCTAAAACGTGATCGAATATTGGACTTCTAGATTGCGGAACCCATATGCCAGAAATCATATTTAAACACTAATGGCATAAAATTGTCTTAGCAATAAAGCTAATACCATGGCCATTACCACGATATTTTCTATTCCTCCTTTACAAATCACGAAAATTATATGTACCAACTTTGATACAGGAAAGTCTATGTAAATTATCCGTTGATGTTCTTTGTACTTAATATTTAAAAATATATATCCAATAGGAATCGATCATCTTTTCATTCAATTACCCAGCAGTTTTGAGATTTAGATCATTGGTGGTCCAAAGAACCTTCGTTAACACTAAATTTATAAGCTCTTTATTTTACTATATTACATATAGGAAAATATAATATTAGCTATATATCCAAGCTGGAATCAGCGCCTCATCAACTCTTATTTTCACAGTACCGAAACAAAAATGTTGGCTTGTGTAATAGTCATAGTCATTTGCCGACCCGGACCGTCTTGAAACGCAAGCGGCGCGTTTAAAAGTAGCCCCAGTCGATCGAAATCAGGTCACTCGGCCAAATCGATCCGAATTTCACGCGTGCTTTCACCCACGACAATCACGGCGGCGTCTTTCATCTTTTCTTCTAAAAACACAATGGCGGTCATAGGTGTGGTCCTATGCAAATTCGCGCGCGTTGCCCAAACGAGGTGGCGTATGTACGTCTTCGAGGGAGAGACCAGATAGATAGTGGTTGTCGAAGACTGGTCTTCAGACCCGTTATTACACAACCTGCATATAATTGGCTGGTAAGAATGCAGCGCGGTTATGTCACCTGAGACGCTCGATTCGAAACCGATAATTACGATTCACGTCTGTTTGTTTTGTAGGCCTCGTTGTGTGGAGATTCCCACAACTTTTGGATTGAATCGATAGGCAAGGTCGTTCGATGGAAAATAATTCGCTAACGTGGGAAAGTAGCGTATTTTTCAACATTACATACTCAAAAATCACTTCGGTATTGCTCCATATGCGAAAGGTATATGTACATAAGAAAGAGTGAAGAATTGCAAATATGAAAATATTCTTGATACGATCTACATTCGTTTATAAATATTTGCAAAAAACACACTTTAAACCATTTTTAAAACGCTATTTTTTTACCAACGGTTATTATCTTTAATATCGAATAGTAAACGATAAAAAAAGACATGAAGAATCATGAACAATACAGTTTGAATAATAAATACAAGTTCATACACATATAATTATATGTCATAAATAAAAACCATAAAAAGTATCGAGACTATCTAAATTGTAAAGATAATAGAGTATTCTGTGTTTCAAACCTTAAATCAGTTTTTTATTATATCTGCTGCCGAAAAGACTATGTATAACTCGGTTTGCTCAAAAACTATTTCCATAATTAATTACTTCATACAGACTTAAAATGATTTAAAAGCGATAGTCCACAGCTGCACAATATTAAGTATGAAATATGAGTGATTTTTGGAATTTCGGAAATTAAAAAGTGAAATGGCAAACCAAACTGAGAACAAATGATCTGTTAGCTGTCAAATTGGATGTCGCCGGAAAACGTGTTGCCAATTCGAAAAACAAACCTCTAAAAAAATCACCCTTTACATAAACATTTTAGAAATGCTAAAAAAGTGATTTAAGCATTCTGTTTTTACTATGGTAAACGACCCAGTGAATATGCTACATATAAATTCAAACCAAAAACTAAAAAATGCAAAAGAAACCGTTGAAAAGCATCTTTAGAGCTGGCTGATGAAATGGCTGTCAATTAAGGAACTATTTAATCATAAAGGATGAGCAGAATGATCAATAAGCTCTTACTTTCAGAAGAATAACATTCTACAATAAGCTCGGCAGCACTGAGACTGGACACTTGAATATTGAGCGAAAATTATACGGTCTAATTAATCCAGTAGTAGTTTTCTCTCAATATATCAAGTGACTAGTGCCGTTCCAAAATCCATAATCCTTTTTGCGCCTTTATTTTGTTTCTATAAAATTGTATTTTTATCTATATCTATTATCCTTTTACTAATAATTGACTGACAAATAGCCGCAAATCGAATAACTATAAAGCAATAAAAGCGGCATTATTTATATTTACTGAAAGTAACTCCTATATCCACTACAAAATTATTTTTGACATTCTCAAAAATATATCCCTGAGCAAAAAATATGTTAAATAATAAATTAAGCGTTTTCCTTTTGACATCCTTTCTGATTGTTATGCATATTTTATAAAATTTAAAAAGTGCATTTATTAAAAAAGTAATTAATGATTAATTAAAAAAAAATATTTACTAATAATTCTTTTTTAATTAAATAATATTTAGCAGTTATTTTTTTTAATTTATTCGCAGAATATTCGAATACTTCATAGATTTTCTAATAGTTGGAGTAGTAGGAATCGTGTTCATGTGCCTAAATCCCATTTGACAGATTATTTGTTGATATGTCGCAATAAGGATCATGCGATAACACACGTATATTTAGCTAAAAATCAGACACAAGTATTTTAAAAGTATAATCTAAAGAATAAGGTTTCTCAATATAGCTTCAAATATTGAAGATGAACTACGAGGAAAAATGTAGATGTATAAAATAAGCCTCGTTAGCTTATAGAATGCCAAAAATAGTTGTCGTAATTAAAGCCAAGGGAGAGGATACTAAATATATAAAATAAACTTTAAATAAAAATGAACTAAGAAATTGCAGGTTATTTTTACCAAAGCTGTCATTTTACTAGTAAATAACACCAGGGAGCTTAGCTTGAAACCAAAAGTCCCTTAAAGAAGACATCAAATGCTGGAAATTTATGTGCCTCAAGCCTTATAAATAGCAGTAGCAAGTAGCCATTGTGCTATTATTAATGCAGACGACACACTTTTATATAATAGTAAACAAGTTATAAAGTGAATGATAGTGTTGTAACCTATCTAAAAACTATTTGAGGAAATTATAAGCTTATTATATTCATTCATTCAAGGTTATATGCAACTATCATCAAATTAAAAAATGCATTTTGCTTTCACTACATATTTCGATTGTCGCTAAGGTCGCCTTCCACATCGACTAATGACTAATCTGTCTCTTTAGTCTGACTGCTTCTATATTTATATTTTATTATACGGTTTTCCGGAAAGCGTGCGAATCGCACTGTTCTGTTACTCACTATTAAAAAGTCGTTAAACTCGGACCTTATTGTAAGTACCTAGTACGTATGTGTATGTGAGAAAGGCGGTTTTAGATAGTGGTTTTAATTTCGTAACGCGAATAGTTTAGCAGCCGGAACTCGACCGCCAAGTGTCCTCATCGACGGTGTGTTTGTTGTTGAGGTCAGTGTTTTTGCATGATACAATGATCTCATAGCGATGATGCCGAGATGATGGAGGAAACCTTCGGACAGACGGCCGCTCCGGAAAGTCGTGACTTGATTTCCCTCTCGGAGTTGCTATTTCGGCTTAATGACATGATTGATGTTGAGAATTCCGGTCGGGTCGCAAATTTAGAAGGCAAATATGCCGTGTCAATGGTGTTGTCATTACATTCATCGATTGGAGCTTTGTTACCATTTTGCAATTTCCTATACTTTTCTCAATGATAGGTCTCAATTTCACAACATGAGTCCTATGAAAAGATTTTAAAGAATCTGCTATTCAAAGCCCGAGATTTCAGATAAGTTTTAAAGGAAAAGTTTTTGATAAAATAAATACAGATAAAACAATAGAGGCAACTCATGCATTTACTAGATTAGAGAAGCATACTTAACAGCTTAATCATTTGAATGCTAAACAACAGAGAAATGCTAACGTCAATCGATGTTAATGTCACATTGATTTAAAATGTAAATGACTTTGGCGTTAGTGCATCAGTAAAATTTTATTTTTTGTGTAACATGGAGCAATAAATATGTGATATGGTTTTATACTGCTAACTTACGTAATATACGAACGTGGGGTAAGCCTATATCTTGTCAAGCAATTAATAAAAGTTTCAAAACAATTTAAGTGTTTCGCTGGTCCTTCGATCCTCGATAAGATAGCCTTTCCACATAGGTTAAGATCGTAAAACCGTAACTTTACCTCAAGGGGGGGAAGGTATAACCGACTAAATATTTGCTATTAAGTATATAAATTTTAAAATCATTTATCCTAAATCGTATTATGATATTTATTAATTCATGGACATGTGTTATTGATATTTGGGTGTTAATTTTCTTATATTAGGTCAGCATTAAGATTTTAAAATAATTTTAAAAACTGCAGAAAAGCAAATATATAAAATCTGATTTATTTTAAATTGTTAAAAAATAAATAGCTCAAATAGGCTAGAAAGGTGTTATCCTAAATCATAAGGTATATAAGCTACTATAATATTTGTTTTAAATAACGAGTTATTTAAATGTTTTTAATGCATAATCAAGCCACGTGGCGAATAATTTTTCAGGCTAAATTTATCTGTCAGTGCAATTGTTTTTCGATAACTTTTAGATATCTGTCATATCGAAATTTAAAAGTTATATATAATACATTTTCCAAATAACTTACTATACTCAAATAAAATATACAGCTAATTCTACTCATAAACTACTTATTAAGAGTGTGAATGTGAATATGCATGGATATACTTGACAGAGTATTAATTTTGATTAAAAAATATTGTTTTGGCTGCGCATCAAAAATATGCAAAAAATGGGTCGCGAGTAGGGTTATCAATTATTTGTAGTTTTTAACTAATCGAATATTAAATAAAAATGGATGAAATATTTTAAAATATGAAAAACACAATTTTGTGCAAATTACTAATCAGTGAGGGTGTCAAAATGAAAATGTATTAAGCTGTGTTTTAATTCATCAAAATTGATGGAAACATTTTAAATACATTATTTTATTGAATTTATTGTATAAGCAATAGCTAATAATATTTGCAATGAATTTGATATACATAATTATCGTATAGGCGTTGCTTCTATGCGGATTTGCATATAAATTAAATAACTAGAAATAAATAATCTTTGCGTCTTGGAATAAAGCACAAAAACGTAGCACGAACTTTGCTACCCACACCTGTTAAGCGATAATAAGAGATGATAACCCTTTCGAACGTTTTGATTTATCCAACGAACGAATTCTGCGAATTTCGGCCATAGTAGATACGGCTGATAAACATTCTATTCAAGGCGTAAAAGCATTTTTTGTTGAGAAAAAGCGTCTCATTATCTAGTATTTTGAAACAAAATAAAGGCGCATAAAGGACCATGAATTTTGACCATTTTTCGATTATTTATATAATTGAAAATCAAGCGAATATTTTTTGAATATTCGATTGAGAACCATAGTGGCGAACTCACACAATTTTGCTACATACAAGTATTGCATACTTGATTAAATGAATAAAAAAATGCCACATTGTTGATCTCTGTGTCCCAACAATTACATAAATTTAGCTCGTTTGAATATTACATATTATTAAACAGAACGAAAGACCAGTGGTATACATGAAAGGCCCGGGCTCAAATCCCATAAGAACGCTAATGTTTTTCTATTTTTATCGTGTCTGGGAGATCAAAATTAGTGATAATTATATAACTTTAATTCTGATCGATCATTGCAGATTAGGTTTTCCTAGATTTTCCTAATTTCACGTATGAATATCGTGTTGAATAATTAAAATAAAATCATGCAGTGACATTTATCGACTGTATGCTGTAATAATAGTTTATAATCAATGAAATATATGCTATCACTAATATACCAACTTTGATTTTAGTAAGAATGTATGAAAAATAGTCTTCAAATCAAGAACTGATATTTTTGGTCGAACTACTCTTTCGATTAAAAGCGACTGGAATAATTAGAATGTAAACTGCAGGCTAAATATATCGGTTACAGTAAGAATGATTCAACTTGTTTTTGCCATAAACGTACACTTAAGGTTATATTATACTGTCTTTTTAATTTAAGAAGTTGTTCAAATTACTTTATCTATCATTGAACAGAAAGCACTACACAATGATTCCGCTGTACTGTGAAAAAGTGTATATTAAATATGAAAATACATCAACTAGCTTTTTTTGTGTGCATTTGTTTTTTTAACATTTCAATCGTTTTGTTATAAATTATAAAACACAGAAATTTACTAATGGCTAGATAACTGAAAACTACGTTTATGCAAAGATATAATTTGTTATTGAGGAAGGAGCAAATTCCATCATTATGATTCTATCACGGATTATCCTCAATAACCAATATAACGCTGACCTAATGTTGAAAAATAAAATAATATAAAACAAGTGAATTTAATAGGCGTAATTTTTAATGGCGTATTTTATGAGATAAACTCGACACAAATTTGCTTCGAAAGTCGAATGAAATTCGGGTTTCGCGCGTGACGCGTCGATATCGCCAAGATCGTACGTCATCAAAACAGACTTGTGAAGTATAAATCTGATGCGTCGACAATATTATTGAACAAGTTTAAGAACATACAGTAAAACAGCGCCGTTGAGCAAACGTTCGTATGAATCATGATTCATGGCGTTGCTCAATTCACAAGAAATGGTTATGATATTGGCGTACCTCTCGTCAGCTCCCGATTCACGTGCAGTTCAGTTCCGATGGCACTACAAATCCGACGATATGCACAAACACAGTTCACTAACAATAATTGTCACAATCTTCGACGATATGTCGTACACGTCTCAGCGCATTTTCACGCAAATTCGGCGAGAGCTGCCTCTGTGGCACGAGTCGTACCCACATACTCCATACTTCGGCATGTTTCCATCGAGTCCATTGAAATTCCTATGTATTTACCTCACGTACCACCCGACACACCTGTGCGGTCTGCGGTCGTCTCGCTCGCACTCGCGCGAATCTGTCCAGAGAGAAAGGCGACGCATGCGCGCAAGTTGCTGCGGCTACTAAAACGAGTGAACGTTTACTTAGTAGGGACCCGTTATACAACCTGTTCGAGAAGTAACTGACACAATGGTTGCTTAGTAAAATTAAACAAAAATATTTACATTTAAACTTAATGTTCGAGAATACGTTTTACAACTTTAACTTACTGATCAGATTTGTAATAAACATTTATTTATTACAAATCTTAACATAGCTAATTGTTTAAACATAAACAAAATATTAAAAATACTTAATATTATTATTTATTTCTTAATGCACGAAGCTGTTATTTTTAATTTTAATTAGGTAACCCACCACATTTTTATTTTTGCATATTACCTTAGGAATGCTATTTTACAAATTCACACCTCCGCACAATATTCCCCTGGCAGTACTCGTATTCTTATACCTAACTATCCTTAAATTGCCTCTATTTCTATTATTAAATCTATGCACATCTTTATTTCTAATTAAATACCTATCAAAATACTCTGATAACATATTATTTTATAACTTTTAAACAAAAATACTAAAACATTCATCTTCAATATTTCTTGAATATCCAATCATTTCAATTTTTCAATCATACTTCTACGACTAGTAAATCTTTTTTTATTTAAAACTTCCTTCATTGCCCTATTTTATAATCTTTCCAACATTGTTTTATCTAATTAATTAGGCACATATAATATTGTTGCATAATAATTAAAATGGGGCAATATTGTAGAATATTTTTTTGTGTTTATACTTAACATATTTATCATCCTGAATAATATACATATTTTGCTACTATTTTTTAATATGTTATTACAATGCTCCTTAAAATTTATTTATTTATTTTCTATAACTACTCCTAAATATTTTATATCATCTACTATTTATATAATAGAGTTAGCTATAACTATTTTTATATTATTATCTAACATATCTTTATAATTAATAAACAAACATTTAGTTGTATTTCCATTTGGTTTAAGTACATAATTTTTAATATTATTAAATATATCATTAATATATAATATGAATCTTGATGAAATTAAAATATTAAAAAAATGACCACTGACTGGCAAACTTTTACCCTCTCTCTGGAAAAAAATTAAGTGACCTCCCAAATTCTCTACCAAAAATTCTCAGTTTATCCCTCAAAAAAATCTAAAAAATTACTCTCGAATTTATTTTAAAAATATTTTGTTATATTTATATTTCGTTAATTGTACACACAAGCGATATAATTTGTCAACCGATCTCTGCATTTTTGTGATTCGCTGGAGACGTCTCGAATCAATACTACAAAAGGTCTGACTCTTAATCACATCGACAGACGATCCTGCGATTCAAGACGAGCACATCACAGATGATCTTGCGATTCGAGACGAGAATTTCAAAAACTTTCATTCGGTTTACCTCACGCAAACGACATGTAACTCAAAATTAACTCTTATTTTATACCGATGATAGGAGTTGATAGTCAGGGCCGACCCGAGAGGTCGAGCGCCAATTACTCCAAGGGGGGGGGGGGTATCATTTGATTATATTTACCACGGTGTCAATATTTCATCAAAAAAAAATTGAGGATGGCATTTAAATTATTTTAACTTTCGTGGCAATTTGTCCTTCTTTAATATCATCTCATCATGGTAAAATTTTCCGAAATGAGCTTTTACCAAAAATATCTTGGATGACCCTTTTTTTATCTCTCTTAGGAATTTGTCATCCTCAAACAAAAAAATCCCAAATGGTTATTTGAGTCCGGGGCGTTGAATATTCTTGGACCAGCCCTGTTCGTAGTTAGTAAGTTTTCGATTCTTCAAATCTCTGAATAAAATATGATATCATCATTGTGTTCCTCTCGCCTAATCAGGAAAACTTAGGCGTAGTTACTTAGTATCCGGTATATATTTATCAATACTATTGCATTGAATAAATTATATACCTCTTCAGTTATGCCGTTGCAATATCTAATTTTAATTACAGTAGAGCATTTAAATTGTCACATTTAAACTATGTTATATAAAATTAACATATAACGCTGCTCTGTGAGATCGGAGAAAAATATACTTCCTTTCATTGAAAATGAAAAAGGTAGTTTTTAACAAGAAGAACTTTTGATATAATGTTTTTCTATAATATAAATCTTGCCATGCTCAGATTCTATTCTTATCTATTTTTAATTAGGCACCTTCATTGTTCATGCGTTGTTGCTACTACCTACTACTACTGCCTTTTACTTTCTCGGGGCTTAATATTTTTCGAGTTTCTATATTAAATATGCCTTATTTTTTATTTTCAATACTAATTTAAAAATTATATTTTACCTCAATAATAAAACACCCAAACAACAATAATTCTGTGTTATTTTAAAAAGTTATCGAATAAATGATTATGTACGCGTTTATCAATTAAGAGTTAAATTTAATAATAAATATCTCAATATATCACAGAAAAAAAATTGACAACCTAATTATATTAATTAAACTTTATTACCGAATAAAGTTATATAATATATTATTCAAAATACCAGAACAGTTTTTGTAATCACACTGTACTAAGAAAATTACCTGTGGCTGTGGAGCAGCTATCTCGCTTTTGTTGCAATGACAGCCGCCGATATTAAGAAAAATCTCTGACATAAAAGAGACGGAATGTGTTTTGACAGTTTGTAATACATGATAAATATTATTTTCATATTATTTAGATACAACGATTTTTTATTATTTAAATAAAATAATATTTCATTCTTATGCCTAAGTATTTTAAGTATATTCATATTTTTACAATCGACTTAAATATATTTTTCATTAGTAATAAAAAAATATATAGCTTTTTGGGTAATTTTTTGGTTATAAAATTTTAATTGTAATGACTTTGACAGTTTATAGTATAAAATAAAATTTATAATTATGATTAAATTAATAATATAATACAAGTTTTACTTCTTTTAATTGACATTATCTAAATAAAAATATTTAAGTATCATGGGCATATTATGTGCGGTTTAGATCAAAACCGCGCCAGTGACAGTTCGTCGCTGACGCTGCGGAGCAAAACATAACCTCTCTCCCGTTATAAATAGTGCTTTTCAAACATGCCAAAAGTACGCAGGAGTCGCAAGCCTCCTCCGGAAGGATGGGAGCTCATCGAGCCTACTTTAGAAGAATTAGAACAAAAAATGCGAGAAGGTTAGATTTTTCTAGAAATTTTCTCAATTGGAGGAACAAAAAAATGCCTCGATTCTTAGTTTTCCATATGTTTATGTTGTTAATTATTGATTATATTAAATTTTAGCCGAAACCGAGCCTCACGAAGGGAAGCGAAAGCAGGAATCGCTCTGGCCGATATTCAAGATACACTTCCAAAAATCTAGATATATATACGACCTGTTCTACCGCCGCAAAGCTATCAGCAGGGAGTTGTACGACTATTGCTTGAAGGAGAAGATCGCCGACGCGAACCTCATCGCCAAATGGAAGAAGTCCGGCTATGAGAACCTATGTTGTTTACGATGCATACAAACGAGGGACACAAACTTCGGTACCAACTGCATCTGCCGAGTGCCCAAAAGCAAACTGGAAGAAGGCAGAATCGTGGAGTGCGTCCATTGCGGATGCCGAGGATGCTCAGGATGAACCTTTTAAATTATTCGATAAAACACAAGTTGAATATTTTTGTAATTAAATAAAACGCGTAATTTATGCTTACGAATTTATTAGTAAGAAAGACTATAAAAACGTTTTCGTGTATTTTATTTTATATAAAATTTAAAAAAAAGGCAACATGTTTTCATTTTAATTGTAATGAATTTTATACATTTTTGATGAAGTATGAAAGAAAACAAAATTATATATACTTGTTCAACATATCCATTAGAACGTATGTTTTTATATACTTACATTACATTCGTTAGTCTTATTCTTAATTATTATATGTAAATTTAAGGCACTTTTAAGTCATTTTTGGCAAATTATTGCTCTTTTTACATAAATATCACATAATATAATGAAATTAAACCAATGAGTATTTTTTAAAACAAAGAAATCAATATATGTATACATATATTGTAAAATAAAACAGAAATATAATTAAAAATAAATCTCATCGAGTACATTTTTGTTTAATGTAGTGGCCCAGTAACTATTATTGTATTTTAACTTTTTCCATTATTGCAAAATAAAAATAATTGTTCATTTTTTAACAAAATATTAAACTTAAGTTCAATTAATATATAAATTATATAATAAGTAATCATTTAGGATGATTAAATTAACGAATAAAAAAAGAAAATTAAGTCATATTTTACAACCGTCAGTATTATGGGTCATCAAACTAACGCCGAGTGTTTCATTTTATGCTCTTTATCAAACTCAACAATCAGCTCTTTGAAAATTATCGGGTTTATATTTTTGCTCAGCATATGCAATAAAAACCATTGGCCAATACTAAACCCACTAAAAATTTTCAGTATTCTGATCCTTGAAATAGATCGCACTTTACCCATCATTAATAATGCTCTGAACTTCGGAAAGATGAATATCGCAATCCTGTAAAATGTGGCAATTGAGGAAATTACGATCAAAAAGATGAACCAGAACCAAAGAAATGCGAATAGCTTCTCATTTACGATGTTCAATGGAAGTACGCATAGCGAATCGAGTTCTTGGATTGAACCGCTGGGACCGAAGTATTTAAAATGACACTTTGTCATTTTGGGAAACGCCCAAGCCATGGGATCGACGCTGTTTGGCACCGACGGCTCGTACAAGAACGCCGCTACGGCCGGCCCGTAATTATTGAACGATCCTCTGAGCAACCAATTTATTAAATACATTTGACTCACCTAAAAAATAACCACATTTTAAAAATTAACGGTATTAAATAATTCAATTCTTTACTTACAGCGTTGATCAAGTTTAAGACTTCACAGAATGCAAATCGAAGCGCATAAAAAGTGTACGTATTTCTATCAGAGAAAAATTGAACGAGACTGTTTTTTCTTTCAGTCGTCCATTTTGAAGTATCAAAAGCTCCATCTGTAAAAAGCGTTTGTTATTCATATGAAACGGTTATAAAGGTATAATTATTTATTTTTACCTAGCTCGCTAGACAACTGCTTCAATAAGTTATTTTCCCATATCTTCCATAAAAAATATGGCAAATAAAACATTAAGCTTTGTAAAAGCAGCATGATGCACACCCATTGGTAATATCTGTGATGTATCACTTCATCTTGAACGTTAACAGGTCCGACACCGGAACTTATGACATGTTTTCCGACAACGTTTTCTGCAATAATATAAAGAAAATTGAACTATACATATCAATAAAAAAATATTTTAGCTTGAACACTGTAATTCTATAGAAAATACACCTGATTTTTAAACACAAAGTGTGTAAAAATAATTAAGGAATAAACCAATCAATCCCATACATTTTACCTCAAAAAATTAAAACATAAATAAAATATTGTCCGGCAAAAGCTGCAAAAATTAGAAACTTCTGTAAAAAAGTATTATATTCATTTTCATTTTATTTTACTGTCTATTATATAACATATTCGTTCTTTACTTTTTTTCGAAGAATTTTTAAAAGGAGTTATAATTTTTTCTAAATTTTAATTTACTGCTGTAGTTTTTATTATATTGATATGATAAAAACTACAGCAGTTATCGTCTCCTCAGATTTTGTTACAACCCATATGCATATATTATATGTATTATTTATATTTTGATGAAATCCAACGCAGTACTTAGCTTTGAGGATGGCAAGATTTGTGTATTGCGCCTTTTTTCTCTCTATATATTTATATTGTTGCTTAAATTTGTAACGGAATTCAACACGCTACTTAGCTATTTGAGATGCAAGGGCTTGCATATCGCCCTTTTTTTACTTGCATCTCTATTGCTGACGTTTCAACCACCAATGTTGGGGTCATCATCTTAGGCGAAATCTGGACTTTATCATAGCCGCCAGTCTTTTCAGCTGCGTCGTCCATGATTCGATTTTGTGATTTTTCAAATCACGCCCAACGGTTCTTTATATTATAAATACATTGCACTGTCTGGTTATAAGAGAGCAATGGACTGCATTACTGTGTTATGCTGTATAAATATGTCAGGTACTGACGAAAAAAGCTGGTCATTGGAAAAGTTGCTAAACCTCAATGTTTTAAGGGACTAAGAATGGGAGGTTTACCTGTGGAGTAGCGAGCAACCAAAAAGTGTGAATAGCTCCTGATTTTTTTCGGAATTGGGTTACAAGTTGGGATGTAGAACTACAACATTAGAAAAGTAAAATTTTACTACTCGTTAATAATTGTGGGGCACATCCTCATTTAGACAATTTAGAAAATATAAAGCTGAAATTTCTTCACCCGAACTCAATATTGTTACTGCAACAAATGGACATGGGAGTATTAAAAAATTTTAAGACATTATATTGAGGAAAAGTTGGAATCAATTGAAGAAAATTTATTCACAATTTTCTTGTCAGTCAAAAGTACAGTTTGTCGCTGATAGTTGGCGAGCCATCAAAACCAACACCATCTTTGCTTTGCTGCTTTGGCTTAACCCATTACCTGTCATGATCCCCATTTGGAGTACCAGACTTTTATTGCTCTAGTTTATGGTACTTGCTGAAATATTGCAACTATACTCTATTTGCTTTAATACAGTCAGTTCAGTTCGATCCATTTTATCATAATTTATAATTGAGAAAGAGGTGGCAAGTTTGTGTTTACGCCCCTACTATTATCTCTAAAGCACACAATATGGATAAACGTTTGTAATACTTATCATTACTCCGATTGATTGATAAATATAAAAAATATAGTAATGATTTTAATTTCTATAAATTTGTTCAAAATATAAACAGGAATAATAATTAGCGTGATTTAGAGCTAATAGTAGGTAGTATTTAACAATTAGTACCGAAATCTCATGCATTTGAAGATATCTAAATCGTCATATTTCCATTTCTTAGAAATTGGCGGCTTATTTGCCACAAATTTTATTGTACGGTTTCATATAAGTGCTCTTTAAAATAATTTCTATTTGACTTTTTTCGTGTAATTTTTGATGCAATATTCCATGATCCCAATTGGAAACGTTTATAAACAAATCTATTTTATAAAGTGGTAGTGTTTTTTTCGTTAAAATATTTTACTAAACCTATTTTTCAGTAAAAAAGAACACATACACTACCAGTCAAAAGTTTAAGACCAAAACCTGCAATGACGTTCATAGTAACGAAGTCACCTTTATTTATTATAACTATTAAAAATATTGTTACCCAATTAAAAAATATACTATTTTCTGTATTATCTATAATAATATTATGGCATTTTTTTAGACTCACTCTTTCTTATTCTACACAAGAGACAATCGTGACTAATCCGGTCCAGCTGTTAAATATGCGATGGCGAGAGTTTAACAACTCTTTTAATTTTGTATCTATGCACATTCATTTACGTGTATTCCAAACTATACAAATAATAATATGGAAAAAAATTGTCCCTTTTTTCATTTAGCTTCGTCTTATTGAACTTACTACTATTGGACTGTTTACATGGGTTGGTTTTGTGGGCGTTAAAAATAAAAATCTCTTGCTATGTTATGGAGAAATAATTTGATTTTTCAACAGGACAACGCTCCCAAACACTTCTAAATTGTGCAGGGGGTTTCTATTGTACAAATAAAATAATAAAACAGAATATTATAAAATATGATTTGGCCACCCCAAACACCAGATTTAAATTTAATTGAGCTCTTAGGGGATGAGCTTGGTTAGAAAATTTGCCAGCACTCATTAAAAAAGTAAGCCGAATTCGCCTCATTAGTGACCCTAGCACTTGAGCACATGCTTCCCATCGACAGAGCCGATGGTCCGCTTCCAGTCTTCACCTGGGTCATCCCGGTTGACGACCGCGGTTGGTTTCCCAGTCCGGAGCTATTGATGGTCTCCCGGCATCACTATCTTTTGTTTGAGACAAGAGGAAGGATATACTTGGGTAGGGGAAAGCCAGTGGGCATATCGCGCTCTGCTGTATTTGCATCTCTAGGTAGAGATGTGTATGTGTCGGCACAATGTCGCACCTGCGTGTGTGGAATGATCGCTGCTGAAGGCAGACTGTGTAAAAATAGTGTTTCGTGTAATGGGCGAGGGCTCGTTCTTTTCAGCGCGAGCCCTCCCCCTGTCGTTGTATTAATGCGAGGTGCGTCCGCTATGTTCTGATGTGTCTTCGCATTAGTCAGCTCGTGACGCATGTGAGTGTGCAGAGTTTGAGACTCTGAAGCTGTAAAAAAGGTAAGCTTAATTAATGGATCGTCGACGCGTCCAGTCGAACCTGTTATTTTATATTTTAAATGAAGTTAAATTTATTTATTTTTAAATTAAAACTATGATTTAAAACTTAAATGAAAAAATAAAAACTAAAGCAAATATAAAAATAAAAGTCAAAATTAATAAATATGTTGAAAAAGTGTTAGTGAGCTGCGCATTCAGATGTGTCTGTTGAAAAAATATAATGAAAATATTATGTTATTTGGACGTTTAAAAAGGATAGGCTATTAATTTTGGATAGGATATATCTGGTGCGCGAGCTATGTAAAGATGTACCTATGCTTTATGAGAGGAACAAAGAGAACCACCATCAGAAGCCCAAAACTGAAACTATGAGACAAAGACTACAGAGAAAAACTGTAAGCAGAGAGTGAGAGGCGAATTTAATTTATATTGCAGGTGCTAGTAAAATTATATGATTTCAGCTTTTCTATATGTAGTCATATATACATTTACATGCAATGTATACATGTTAGAGTGAATTCGTATTTTTCTATAAAGTTATATTTTCACTAGTGAAGTTCAAATACATTTTCACCAGTAAATATATATTTCTACTAGTGAAAATATAATTTAGCTGATAGGCACTAATATACTGCTCTAAAATGCCTATGAAACTAAATTTAACAGTTGCGAAACGTCCATTTGCTGTTCAAACCCAAACATAAACTAATGAAAGTACTAAAACTAATTATAGTTTTAGAACTTTCATTAGGTCAAGTCTAAAATACAAACTAAGCCAACTCATCTCTCAGGGAAAATAAGCGGAAGAAGAAATATAGACAGACATTACATATCACATATTGTTCCATAAATATGAGTGTTTATCATATATTCAAACCACTTATAATATAAAGTATTGGTCAACATATATTCAAACCGAATTTTGATCAACAGGAGGGCGCAAGAATAATTATCACTTCTCAGAAGTCAAAAATTCAGTAAACAAAGTATTTTATATTTATTCTTAATAAGGGATAATGACGCGTGAAGAGACTCCCTAAAAGGTCGCTAGCGTTTAAAAGGTTAAGACTTTTTATAACAGAATCGAATGAAGCATATCTAAACCGAATTTTGCAGTGGGATTGCTCGGTAACGAGCGTTCCCACTGCCACAGCGCCGACACGATTTTATTGTTTTCGATGTGGTTTTTAATCGGGACCCCCATGAATTTAGCCAGAAAAATGCATGTCATTTAATAAAATTCCAACTTTTGCCACGCCCAAAAAAAGAGGAAATGATGTCCCCTAACACCAGACAGGCTATAATTGATGAATTAATTTTTTTATAGTTGAAATGTATTATGTATGTACATTATTTTCATGTCTGATATTTGAATGACTTGTTATAATTGTTTATTCAAGATTATTTTTATTAGTATTATTATCTTATTTTTTAATAGTTTAATTAATAGTTAAAATAGTTTTATTTTAATTTATATATAATATAATTTATATTTCTGTGTAAAAATAAGTCTCACCACTCAATATATAATCCTGAAACGACCTTCTCTCATTTACTCCATTATAATTACCCAATATCAATACACAACTGACCTTTTGGAGATTTTTTCAAGGTGAAAGTTCCATGTAACCAGCAATACGAGTTGAGAATATTTTTTAATTTGTCATTTTCGGCCACACAATATATCGGATCACCGAAGAACTGCTTGGTACTGATGATAAGAAACGAACCCAATAAAAAGAACACCGTGACACGGTAATGCATTTTAAACACTCCATTATCAATGGATGTCTTGTAGGCGTTTCGTAAATATGCAGACGGACTTTCGATTTTAATTTCCATTCGAAAAATTCTGAAAAAAGAAATATAAATATACCGTAATTGTGAGAAAAAGTGACAATTCTCAATATATTATTTCATTAAAAACATGTATATTTTTTTCAATAATAAGCAGCAATAAAATTGTGCCTATGATAATTATCATATATGGTGAAATTATTTCAGCTATCAAGAGCCAAGTTAACAAAATTACTTGTATTTACTATAAAGGTACGTGCAATAGATTGAAGATTTCCCCTGAGATTTATCTCGTTTACTAATATAATGAAAAGTATTTAATTACATTTTTCGTAAATTTAACCTCTTAAGATAAAAATCTTAATAGAAACAATAAATGAACTCCATTCTAATTCATTAAAAGTCATATATATAGACGTCTACTTACATATATTACGAGATAAATCGAGATTAAACGATTGCAAAACGTCGTCCTACCTACGATCGTCACAAAAACGGCGCCTATTGTTTTAGACCAAAAAGTCAGGGTTGCCAACTAGCAAAATTTTAAGAATTTAAATTATATAAAACATGAAAATGCCAACTATCTTATTATCATTTAAATTTAAAAATAACTGATTCTTATTTTATTTAAGAACTGTAACTTGTTTTATGTAATTAACTCATAAGCTACTTTTTGTATGTAAATAATCGTGTAATATACATCTTTAACGCTTAATTTATATAAACATTATTTTTTAACTATCAATGATATCTAGATCATAAGTCGGATAGTAAGGAAAATCTCAGTTGTAATTAAAGTTCAGTATATATTATACAAATAATATTCACCAAATTTTATCAAAAATTGAGTATCATTTTTTGTGATAATGCTTTAAATTTCTCACGAGAAAACTATAAAAAGTACTGCTACTAATTTATATTTGATATTTAATATATGAACCATGAAGACAGTATCTAAATTATAATATTACAATTACTAAGTCTTATTTTTGATGATCTAAAATTTAGAAAATAAAAATATGTATTATTTTCATATAAGATACTTATTATTGTATTAATTTTTAATGTTGATATTGAATATTAATATTTTAGTAGAATGGCAAGTTATGAATGCGATATTAGAAAGTAAAACATTAAAAATTTTCAGTTTGCATAAGTAACTGTATCTCTAAATTTTTATATTTACCCCTTTCACCGCGACTAATATTTTTGCACGTCATTTCAAAATTTACTAATATGTGGGGCCATGCCATAAGTTATTTAAATATTATTTCAATAAATTCAAGTGCTTTTCAACCTTAAATTATAAAAAAAACATATTACAAAGCTCAAAGGTTCATGACACCTTTAGGTGCCCAATGCATACTGGCGATTTTCTTTTTGACTTCTATATGTGTTATCCGCGGTCAAAGGGTAATACATAAAACTCGTGTTTAGGATTAATTTAAACAAAAAGTATCGTCGCTCAGGCAAAAAGTCATAAACTAGTAAATAATGAATGGAAGTTGGGGGATACCCAGACTCGGTAAAAAAAACCGTATCTGTTTGTCGATACCCGAATACGAAGACGACATCTAATGCAAAAGAATGTTGGTTTGTAACGTTGTCAATATAAAGCTCTGAAAATAATTCGATCTGTATGTAAAAATATAACATAAACTAAATTAATTTTGATAATATACGAATCTCTAATTCCGGAACATATATTCGTGCGGAACATGGATCCGAACAATCCGGCACTGTCCCGCAGGATCCGGGACGAATGGTCACCCTATGTATGTACCTATATATTATATTGTTGATGTTTTTTTATTATTTATTTTACTTTATTAATTTTTGTTTCTTAAAAAAATAATTAAGATGAAAAAATCTAAAAATGGTTTTTCTATAATTTTGTAGACGGATTAATATTTTTGAATGTTAGGTTAGGTGGAGAACAAATTTAAAATTCGTAAGTTAGTGAAAAATATTGTTGGGTTAATAACTAAAAGATCGTCGACCATTAATCTATTATAGATACAGCAATTGCTATACTATCTTAAGACTATATAATTAGAATTTTTGAATTAATTATTATTTACTATTATATTTAAAGAAATATGAATTTTGAATTTTTAAGAAAAAAAAATATTCAAGTTAATAAAAAACTAAATCAGATATTTTATTGTTATTCTTAAACTTTACAAAGTATGAGACTAGGAGATAATGATTTTAAAAGCGAAAGAACTTACTATACGAAAAAAATAATTAATGTTCAATTTTAAATATATGGAATATAACATAGCTTTATTATATATTATGCATACCAGAAATGAATCGGATTATGTAATATTTTCCTGCCCTTACTCAAATAAAAAATATATTGACACAGATAATTACTTCCCAAAGGATGATTTAACACTAGTTTAATTTTATATTATGGTTAATTTATATAAGTTTTGTGGTGTGGTTGGGGAAACATATTGATTCAAGTTTAGACATGTTTAATTTACGGAATATTATATTAAAAATACTATTATTTAATATATTTAAGATTTTTTTATTGTAAAACTATCAAATACAAAACGTTATTTGTAAAGTGCCGCAAATCAATGATTATTTCAATTAATATAAATTTTTATTGGTGTTGCCATTACAAATTTTACCATAAAAAATATTTAATAAAAAACTGCAATTTTATAATTTGATCGCAAGATATATATTTGAAAAAGTTTATCTATAATACACCTCTACCACTTTCCCCCCTTTCCTTTTTTCTTCTGTTGCTTTTTCTTCTGCCATCCGGGCTCGCTCGGAGTTGTCTGTTTTTCGACGACACGTGGACTTTTTCCCATATTAGGCTGTTGTTTAGTCATATCGCTGAAATAACATTAAAATAATATATAAATAAGCATTTAAAATAACACATTACCAACTTATTAATCATTTAACATAAATAGTAAAATTTTGTGGTTTAAATGAATGATTATTTATTGCAAATATAATTAAACCACATAAATTGAAAACATTATCTTGTAGTTTCCGATAAATATTGTTATACATGCTTAAGGAGTTTAAAAATAGTTTATCAGTATTTTATTTATATTATGTATATGGATTTTAAAAACTAAAATTTCAGTGTAATCGATTAGGGATTGTGTTGAGAAAATGTGTGAAGTATTATTTATAATGTGATTTTAACTTATATTTTTCTGAAGCAACACTTACTATTGATCTGTAGCACCGGTAGTCATACCCTGACTGCCTTTGATGACCTCTCGATTACCACGATTACCGCGCCGCTTTCTAAAAGCTGTCCTTTCGTATCTCGGCAACCATCTTTCAGGATCAGGCGGTACTGCAAGATCTACGTTCGTTGGCAATTTAGACTTTCGCTTTTTCTTCTTCTTATTTTCAGTTTTTGGTGTGCTATAAAAACAAATGTGTGATAATTTTACATCAATCAAAATAATAAACTGTTTTATGGATTATAAATACCCAGGCGATTGTTCTTGACGAGTAGACTTTTTAACGACCTTAGCTCCCATCATCCAGTTGGATGCTTCTAATGAATCGACATCGACTTCGTTCTTTAATAATAATTAATCATTAGATGCCTGTTTATTAAATGAAAGAATATAAATATAGTGAAAGTATTATATACAAACCTCTGAATTTTTTAAAGGAGTTGCATCGGCTATTAATGAAAAAGCTTTGATTGGATCTGTGGGGGCAGTGGCTAGGGCGAGACGAACTAAAGCTCGAGTGCTCGGTGTACTTCCAGGGCCTCCGTGCTTGGTACGCCAAGCTTCTTCGACATATCTCTTCTGCTGCAAAATTAATGTTATACGTCTATAATATAATATAGAAATGCAGTATTATATATTAAATAAAAAATCTTACTTCGTTTCCTTCCAAATGTCCCATCGCTTCTTTGAACAGCGCAGTAACAGCTTCTCTATTATTATCGGCCAAGTAAAGAGTTACTAGCGTACCAATCACACCAGGTTTGAACTTCAATTCAGGACTTTCGAGCAATTTAATACCCAATTTGCGATCACCCTATAATAAAAATAAATAAATTTTAATTCAATTTAATTAATCTTTACAATTTTAATTTATATCACAGTATTATACTTGAGATAGAAGCAATTGAACAGTGGCGAGCTTCAAATCAGCGTGTTTTTGCAATAAAGCTATCGCTTGAGCGTTCTTTCCGTCTCTGAACAACAAAGACGTTTCAATAAGCACTGCTTCTTTTTCCATGGAGTATTCTTTGATCAGCTTTGAACACAATTGTTTGCAATGTTCATTCTGTAAATATACATTTTATAAATAAATATACTTCACCATTGACTGAATTCAATATAAAATAATAATAACCTGATTTGAGTAGACAGATAATAAAGCCTGATTGTACAGAATGGTTCGCTTCTGTTTAGATGTTAATTTATGTTCAAGGCCTTCTTGCGTTGCTACTTTAATACGTTTACGAGAGTCGAACACGTTGGTTTCCCTAATTTAAAAGATTTTTAATGAACGTTCTAAAACATAGCAATATTATAAATATAAAGTAAGGCATACTTATTCATAACGACTAAATTATTGCTAGCTATAGCGCTCAGCGCTTGATCGGAAGGCTTGTTTTTTAAGACAGCTTGATACAAACTCGTAGCTTCTTTATCTTTACCTTGGCTCTGATAGCAATATCCTTTCTGGACTCTGAAATCAATAAAAACATAAGTATTACTTAACACTTGGGCTATGGGTATAAATATCATTAAAAAAACTGTTGTAGTGGGAAAGTTTTGCGTTTTTCGGAAAGTGACTATAGCTTCTAAATTGGTTAGATGTAGGGCTTCCAAACCAGGTAAGATCCGGAACCAGGGCCCCAGGTACCCGTGTGTTTAAAGGAACGGAGAACTGGGTAATTTTTAACGGGTACCTGGTTCTTTTCATTTCAATATAATGTTTAATTTTTTTAAATTAAACATCTGTAGTCACATGATTTTAAAGAAGCAAAATTTTTGGTCTTTTTTTTATTTTGCAAAACCGATTTAGAAATTAGTTAAACCCTTCCGGATAACGATATTCGGTGCTTCGAAGAAGTCCGTAATAATCACAGCTGCATACAAAGTAGGTAGTGATAAGCGGGGTATCGAAAAGATAAAATGAATTATGATTAACCCTTTCTATGCCACGCGCATCATATGATGCGCAACTAAATCGATTCTCTCACGCCATGCGCATCTTCGTTTTTTAAAGAAAAGGAAAGGTAAAAGTTGGCAATGTATTTTTTAAAAACCAGTTTGAATTAATAGTAAACGATATCAGTGATTTTATTTATAGAATTTGCGATGAAACAGCGGTATATATATATAATTATAAAGTCACGCCTTGATTTTAGTCGTTTGAGACTGTGACCAAAAACGTTCATTCATTAACAATGAGACAAACATGCACAAGAGGGATTTCTTTTGACCACACAACACGGGTCGTTAAGAGAATCCCTTTTGTAACAAAACGGTACGGACGCAATGCAAACCCTTTCCTTAGAATTCGAAAGTCTCGAGCCGAGCAAAAAACTGGCTTTCGAAATACAATGCAGCGATTGGTTGGGAGATCGATGCACAATCGTGATTGGCCAGCTAGCTTGCATCCCCTTAAAGGATATAAGCCCGGACTCCGACGAGGAGACGGCAGACGATCCGAGACACGAGACGGCCCACGGAGACGGCTGAGGCACGAGACAAGAGACGTCACCAGCAGAGCCAGCGTCGCAAACGACCAGAGAGTCAAGATCTACCAGCAGCCATCCGGAGGAACCAGCCACGCTCCCTCACCGGCAGACCTGCAGATCACACCTGACACGCAGCCACAGAGCCCTGAGACATCATCACCTGCACACCTTCATCGCAAGACACGTCACGCCGTAATCGTCCAGTCAGTTGTAATTATAACTTAATAAACAATCTAATAGAATTCACCGAAGTCTCATTGGCCGTGAGGTCAATCACCCCTAGGGCTACGCCCCCTAAAAAACTATTGAAATTGAAGGACGCGGGGATTAGATTACCTATGAGTGTAGATGAATAGTCGAATATTAAACATAAAAGGTTTTTAAACATAATTATACGAATTTGGAATTAATTCTGACAGCAATGTAGTTGCATCTACACACGATGGTGCAACAGTGATGAGAAGATATGAAAATCTAATTGACACCGAAGTTCAACTTTGTTATAATCACGGCATTTATTTAGCAATAATGGACGTTTTTTATAGACATTAAATTAGACGATCTGGTAGTATTTCAATTCGATCACGAAAACGAGTCTGATGAAGACGAACCAGTCTATTATTATAGTTTTTATGAGGAATATAACAGTTCGGATATTGATAATTGTCAGCGAAAAGATATTCAGTTTGATAAAAAAAATTCGACAGTAATCTTTTTAAATATTCTGGGATACGAAATGCTATGTTACAATAGTATGTTTTAGAACAAGAGAAAAGGTAATTATCGTTAATTTTAGATTGCAAAAAAAGATGGAATTCTTCGATACCGATTTCAGAACGATTTTTGAAAATCAACGAAAGGCTCTCGTTGATGTCGCAAAAGTTTATATAATAATATTAATTTTTTGATTATTGAAAATTTAATACACATTTTGAAACCTCTAAAATTCGGTATAAAAGAACTAAATAAATTGGATATGAATATTTCAACTTCCGAAGGAGTGTTAATTTTTTTATTGGGTTAATTGAAAAAAATTCAATGTTCTTTTAGTATAGAGTTATACAAAGTTTTAATTCGGAGAATATTAGAAAGTAGAAATAAAAATTCAGTTTCATTGTTAATATATCTTCAAACTGCAAGGCTTCCCGATTCAATTAAAATATATAGTTCAAAATCTGTTGTAGTATCGTATGCGATTTTATTGTGCAAAGACTATTTCCACAAATCAACGAGAATGATGTTGAGTTAATAGAAAATAATTCAGAAAAAGTTATGGTTGAAAAAACTTCGGACACTGAATTGTTAATTCAAGAAATGAAAAAAGCGTTAATTCTTTTACAAATGATACCAAAACTACAAAAGAAATTGATTTGTGGAATTTACCAAAACATTTCAAGCTTCTGGAATCGATTGGTAAACGAAGTCCAATCTTAGAAACACTTTAATTTCTTGCTGTCCTACATAGAATTAAATAGATTTGTTGAGAGTTATTCATGAAGTGTTCACTATTCTAACCAACGCACGCTCGCACTTAAACTGTCCAACAGTTTAGGCGCGAGCGAGATATTTTATAAGATATTTCGAAAATAATAATTTACTGCCCATTTATATTTATAAATATTATAATATTTTTCCCATGACCATAATTTTGATTATCCTATATTTTTATTCTGACCATAAGCTATTTTCATTCTAACCATGTGATATTTATTCTTACCCTGAATAATATAATTAGAAACAGGATGTTTATAACATTATTACCGAATTATGATTTTTATTCTGACCCAAAATCGATATGAATTCTGACCATTTAATTTGTTGCCATTAGAAAACATCATATTTAACAAAAGCGTTTTACAAACGAATTCCTGAGAAAGACATAATATTTAGAAGAGCAATAACGACGTAAATAAAAAAAAATTGTAACTAAATTTTATTACTGTTTGTCACTTTTTATACAATATATTATGATCTTCGATATATGGCAGAACAATACACATTGTCTCGTTTAACAGTTATTGCAATTTAATTAATCAGTTATTATAATTGTAAGCAAGAAGAGACAACAATGGTTTCGCCTAAAGAGGGTCACCCGGGAACATATTTATACATTAGAGGCTCAGTTTGACAATATATCCATTGGTTTAAATAAGCATTTTCTAACAAGTGGACATTTGTATAATTATATTTTTAGCAAGAAGAAAATGAAAATCCTAGAAAAATTATGTCTGTTTGGTGGGATATTCAAAGAGTTACTCATTATGAGCTGCAACCAATAACGCAAACTATCGAAAAAGGACAGCACCGGCAAACAGAAGAGTTGTCATTTCTCGTGTGACTTTACAATTTAAATATTACAATGTTATATTACTTGATGATCCCCGTTTCTTCGGCGAGTTCTTCTTCGCCTCCGCCATCTTCGTTGATATACTCTTCAGCTAAGGTCTCAGCTTTTTGCAACAATCTCAGCGCTTCCAGTATCTGACCTTGCACAGTCGCCTTGCAAGCCGCGTTATATACGACTTCATACTTTGACACTTCGGACCACTGCTGAGAAACTTTTACATCATTCTCTGATAAATACGTATAAACGGCAGACATATTAGTCTGTCTCTCGTCTTCGTATTCGTCGCTCGTATTTTTTACTATGTCACGATACAAAGTGAAACAGTCGTTATATTGTTCTAATCTATAAAGGATTTGAGCCCTGAAAATAAATCAATGTAATATAACGCACAGTTAAATGTTATATTGTAAATAAACAAGTCAAATACTTTAATTCTTTGAGCGGAGGCGTGATTTCAGTTACGGATTCGACCGTTTGAAGCGCATCCTTGAGCATATTGAGTCTGTATTGGACGTACGCTTTCTCGAACACAAAATTGGATACGATCTGTTGATACTTTGAATTGTTGATCAAGTTCAATGCATCTTTAAAATTGGAAAGCTGGATCCAACAAACTATCTTGCAATGCAAGGCTTTAGCGTCATCGGGCGTCGATTGAAGAACTGTAAATCGTTTTCAACGAACGAATTTAAGGTTATGGGTAATTTGACACATATGTGAAAGTATGAGAGAACGAAATCGAGATTAACGTATGTTTACTTTTGTTGCATAATTTAAGTCCGCGGTCATAGTCGCCTTGTAAACCGCATTTATGCAATTCGCTAAACGTGGCAGCCAAATTTTGATCGGCGGCCACCATTTCGCTGGCGTCTGACACTTGACAGTTCGAATGTCAGGCCGCCAACCGCGCAGGGCTGCCAACGTAAAATTCACGATGCACACGTGGAACTTGTCATCCTAAAACATGCGCGCTTAAATCGTAAAAATATCTACCATCGCATGTACGTGTGTATAATATTATACCTAGAACTTTAAATAATTGACAATTTTCTTCTTAAATCAATTCTTTAATAGAAAAATATACAACTTTTTTTATAAAACGTGTATTTTTTCATTAAAACATTCATAGCATATATATGCTCTTTTATAAAAATTATATTTAATTTTACATACTTCAGCATTATTTACGTTGTCACCACACGTCGGCAAAGCGCATTAAAACAAATTATTAAAAAAAAAATTGTTAGTGTTTTGAGATTACTTTTAATAATTTTCTTTCTGGAATTATACTTTTATTGTTCTGGTAATTATTAGCATATCATATACGTGTTTCACTGACATTAACGAAATTTTATAATTACGATTAAACTCCGGTCATTTGTTTCGAACTCTGTTATTTTTATATTAATGATGTTGTCTTAACACTGCTGTTTTTCTTAATATTGAATGTTCTTGTGGTGTTTAGTTAGCTCAATGTGGCCGTTATCGCCAACCAACCTCCGTTCCGCGAGTTGTTGATCCTCAGCGCCCCGTTGTCATGCCGCCCCCGTTGGCTCTAAGCCCATCCCCGTCAGCCTAGTCCTTACGCGCCCTCCTGATCTAAAGATCATAGAGGACGTAGTCCTTGAGCCTCTCTGGTCGTCTAGTGGCTCGTCGGGGTCGCTCAGGGGGTCGCTCAGGGGGCCGATCGTCTTCTCTCAACGGCTGCCCGTTGTTCATCAAGCCTGGAGCCAAGCTGCAGGTCCGTGGAAGGTCCATCGCCTGACTGTACAATTCAGGTTGAGCGTCGAGCTGCTCACTCTGATCACCTCTGCTCGATTTAGGGAACGCCCTCAGGTCTAGAACGTGCTTGTTCATCCCGTCCACTGCAACCGTGTTCGGCGAGATTATCGCTGTGACTCGCCCAGTGCGCCATTCGCTCGTACAGCTGGTTGGACTCGGCTTCACTAATACCCGGTCTCCAGGATGGAATCTCGACGCTCGGCCCGCTTCCTCTCTGTGTTGTGGACTCTTTAGAGGATGTCGCCAGTCGTAAGTATGCGCCGCCGCCGCATACTTACGACTGGCAAAATATTCCAAGATGGATTTGAACAAAAATTTCTGTGATGAGCTTTTTTAGTTCTCTCAGGAATTTGTCCTCCCCAAACCAAAAATTTCCAAATGACCTTTTTTATGATCCTGGGGCGCTGAATATTCTTGGACCGGCCCTACATGAAATTGACCCTAGCGTCAACTCAACCGCGAATTTCGAAGCTTGTTAATAAGCTAAAATCTCAACCATCGCACTAAATATGATTAAATATAAATTAAAATAAATATATTATTGTATAAGTTTAATAAACAATAAATCCAGAACTTGGCGGCACTCTGGTAACACTTACGTGACAGACACATTCTCTTGCCGACTTTGGCGGGATCCTACGGCCAGTGCGGCCTCGTGCACTATCAAATCATTTTTATTTAAACATGTAATTATATACCAATAAAATACTACTGCAGCGGCTTAATATGTGTTTATTTGCCATCCGTCACTAAACATGGTTTTGGGTCACTTGATTTCTATAAATACTGCTCTGAACGCTTGGGACATTGAGTCACAAACAGTAAGATTTTGCGTAATAAAACCGAGTGCACCTGCATAAACAAAGAAAGACGTGGATTAATTAGTATATTAGAACCGTTCACGTTTGCTTGAGCTGCAAATTAAAAAAAATAGAAAGGAAAGATTACAAAGATAATTTATATTGTAAACAGCCTTTCAGCTGACTTGTTCATTGCCATCATCACCTTACTTTAGCCAAATTATGGAATTGTTAGGTGCACTGCATATAAACTTATGTGAATTTGTTCCATTACCCTTAACTTTCTATCAAAATTCAATTACTTGAGGTGTGGTATTTGTTATCGGTGAGAAAAAAATATTTTTTACTTTAAATATTAAGTAAAAATAAAGCAATAATTTAAAAACTTCATCCCCATTTTGGTACAGTTTAAGAAAAAATTATAGTAAAATATATTTTAAATCGAAAAGAAGAAGAAGAAGAAGAAGTGAAGGGTCATGGTCAGAGTCCGCAGTGTGGAGGCGACCGTCAGGGGCTGTCGCGGCCGCTCGGCCAGCCACGTAGCGCCCGAAGGTGAGCCCCGTTTCCGATCGACCGCTCCTCATATCGACTGCACCTCCGATCGCGCGCCGCCCCCGCCCTCGCTCTTCGAAGCGGAGCCGCCGCCCCCCCGATTCACCTGTCGGTCGCTTTCGATTTCTTCCCGTTGCAACTCGATTCCGCACACTCATATGCGATAACCTCGCGAGTTCAATTTACGCGGAGTGGTTTTCGCTTCAATTGAGAGATCGGGGCCGCGCGAATCTTATCGGAAACGTCACTCGAAAAAGGCCAACTCTATGAGTAATTGCTCCTTTAATATTATCTTGATTATCGGTGATTTGACTCACGTAGTGACAGTAGTTCAAAATATTCGCCTTTAAAAGTTGTGTTCAATTATGCGAAATAACACTCGTTTTCGTTCAGTGTGTGTTCGACGTTGATTTCAACTTTGCACTTGCACAATTCGAGTGGATTATAACACTACTGTAAATTATATACATTTTTCCTTATATTTCAAATAATTTGTTTTTTTATTTCATTTTTAATAAGTATATATTATTGTACACAGTGATGTGATGTTATGTCCTCATAAGTCAGTTCTGTGGTATGACTAATAGAAAAAAATCTGAATCTCTATCGACATTTAAAAATAAAAATTTTCACCAAGATCGAACTAGTGTTTTGAAAAGACGAATATGGCATTGTCGTTTTATTTGTGTGAATATGAGTATTATCTAATAATAATACTGCCGTGCTAATATCAAGTTAAACTCTTAGATTTCGAAATTCCTAGTTGTACCAGGTTTCTCAGTCGGTGGGTGAACTCTCGTGTAACCCAAATCAACTATTTGGTGTCAGTAGAGATAGGTATATAGTGACCAGATTTTCAAAAATAAAAATAGAGTAAATATATTATCTGCATTATTCAACTATAAAAAGTAAAAAAAAAAAACAGAAAAATATTATCTTTTGTGAAATTTGCAAAGAAAATCGGAAAACTGTCAATTTTACGGGTGCCATGATCTTAGAGTTAAATATTTAAGGGTTATGCCGCAGGGGTGGTTGACCCAACACCATTCTGTATTATAAGGCCGTCGCGTAGGATTTTCCCATAGCCGTGACGTCACGGTCCAACGGTATAGAGCGCGACGGTCGGCGGCGGCCAGAACTAAACCGTCCGTTGGCGCGCGACGCGTCAGATTCACGTGCGCGTGTTTATTTACCAAAAATCGGTTAAATATCGCAGTTAACCATTTATCCGTGTCGTCGTGTGTTATTCAGTGTTATTTGGTGTATTTGCAACCATGGTTTATACGTGTTGTGTCCCAAATTGCAACGGAAACTACAAGAACGGCCCCAAAGTCAGCGTCTACAAATTTCCTCGAGATGAAGCGACTAAAAACAAATGGATACGGGCGATTCATCGAGCATATTTTGCTCCTACTCGACATTCTAGGGTACGTATTGTTTTTACACATATAAGTGCTTGTTTATATTTTGCATGTTGATCGATACACACACCTAACCTACAATATAATGGATCATAACATAACATAGGTATGCGAGCGCCACTTTACCGAAACGGATTTCAGACGAAATAGTGAATATTATGACGAAAGAACCGGACGTCATCTGAGCGTTCCCTTGGACAAAAAAGCATTGAAAGAATCAGCAGTTCCGACGAAGCTACCCAATTGTCCAGATTATCTATCTGCTTCGGCTTCTACTTCGACCAGAGAGAGTGCAGAAGAGAGACGCACGCGTATCGACAATTCCAATATAGAAGCTGCAATTGCCAACAGCTATCGTTCCAAAGCTAAATATGATAGTAATAGAGTATTTTCCAATTTTAATCAATTTATTGTTTGTCTAGATAGCCATAATGTCGACGAGGAGTGGACCATAGTCAAGAAAAACGGCCTGGTAAAATTTATTTTAATAGAAGACGTTCCAGCCCCCGTCATTACGCTCTCTGCCGTATTTAGCCAAGACTTAAAATTAACATTATATAAAAACAAAACCCAACTAACTCGCTTAAATAATAAACAAATCCCATTAGCGTTTCAAAATATTAATGATGTAATTGAAACATTAAATACTTTTAAATCTTCTCACCAAAATGTAAACGAGAGTTCCGTCGATGACAATATTCAATTGATCCTCGATACGTTAGCATCGACTCGTACATTAATAGATGAAGATAAGAGGAAATATATCGATTTTTTAAGTGAGCAAGTAAAACTTTTCAATTGTAAAAAAAATCGTTATAGATATTCACCTGATTTTGTAATATTTTGTAGCATTTTGTTCTCAATATCTCCCCACGCATATAGATACATCAGAAGCTTTGATTATATGATTTTACCTCATCCGACTACAGTTCATAAAATTTGTTTAAAATATAATACCGATCCTCAGATTGAACAAAATGAGGCAAATTTTTTAACTTATATTAAACAAAAGTTTCATTTTTTAAAAGATAGTGATAAAGTTGTTAGTTTAATGATTGACGAAATTTATATTAAGCCATATTTTGATTATAAAGGGGGAAATATTGTAGGTATGGCTTATAACACTGAAGAAGCAGCTAAATCTGCTCATGTATTTATGTTACAAAGTTTGCTTTCTTCGTTTAAAGAAGTTGTGCATATTTTACCTGTAAAAACGATGAAAGCAATGGAATTATTTAACTTCATTAAGAGAATTGTAGTCGGTCTACAGAATATAGGATTTAATGTAGTCTGTGTCGTAAGTGACAATAATTCTATAAATCGTAAAGCGATGTCTTATTTTGCTTCACCTCCTCAAGTCAGTATAGTTTACAAACATCCTTGCAAAGATAATGCACCTTTGTTTTATATTTTAGATTCTGTTCACGTATTGAAATGTATACGAAATAATTGGATTAATCAGAAAGATACCGATCAGTCGATTAAGTTTCCATCTTTTGAAAATGTAAACGATGATACTTTATCTGTAGCTTCCTTTTTAAATGTGAAAAAATTGTATCAAATGGAAAATAATCAACTTGTCAAATATGCTCACACATTAAATTTAAAATCTCTCTCACCTAGTTGCTTTGAAAAACAAAATGTAAAATTAGTATTAAATATATTTAACGACAATGTTATACAGGGACTGTTAGAAATAGGTCAGCAGCATAATTTATCTAACCACCGATCTACTGCTGAATTTATTAGATTAATAAAAACTTGGTGGGAAATAGTAAATGTAAAAACACTGCACAAAGGTGACAGAAGAGGATTTCTAAAAATCCTCTTCAAAATCCTCTCGTACCTGCCGAAGAAAATTCAAAATTTTTAGAAAAATTTCTAATATGGTTAGATTTTTGGAAAGGATTAAATGTAAAATGTAATAAACTAACCAGAGAAACGCACGATGCAATTTCCCACACGACACACGGGCTTTTACAATTAAGTGAATATTGCAAGGCAGAATTAAATTTCAAGTATTTGCTTCCAGGCAAAATTCAGACAGACAATCTTGAAGCCCGTTTTGGTAAATATAGGACGATGGCAGGTTCTCAATATTTAATTACAATAAGACAAGTGTTTGAAGTTGAATCCAAAATTAGAATCCAAAATTTATTGCCATTAACGTTAACGTCTGAAAAATTTGGAAATATTAATTTAGAAAATAGTATAGAAATTGATAATGAACCTAACGTAGAATCAACTAATTTTATGTCAGAAACAACAGACTTCGATTTAATTTATACTGAAGAGGATTTTAATATGATTCAACCACAGTTACCTATATTTACATATTTAGCAGGCTATTGTGCAAGAGTAGTACTAAAAAGAGTTAAGTGTGATATTTGTAAAAAGTTTTTAGTTTTAGACAAACATTTAAATTTTGCTAATTTAGAAGAAAATTTCAATTTTATTAAAAATGTTGATAGAGGCGGTTTATTGTATCCGCACTCTGATTTAGTAAATGTAATTATGCTAAATTACATTACAATAAACAAATTAATTAGCACTAATCATGAAAATAAGTTTTTAAAATGTAAAGCTCAGAGGGAATTAGTAATATGTTTAACGTTAAATACAGTCGAAGAACATGATTTCTTTCTATCGGAATTTTATTGTCCATCATTGAAGCATACCGATTTTAATATTTTAAGGCTATTAATAAAAACATCTACAAATATATTTTTAAACAATTATATGAAAAAGAAAAATAACATAATATCGATTAATTCTGATGGAAAGAAAAGGAGAAAATTAGAAACACTCACCTCGGGTAGTTAGTTTTAAGATTTTTTTATTTTGTAAATATGTTGGGTTTTGTTTTGTATCATACCAATTAATTTTAATTAGACATATGTCAACTTACTTTAAAAGAGATCAGCTGAGCTGCAAAAAAGATATGTATTCAAATATTAATTTGTATGTATAAATATGGCAATGATTGACTTAATGTATTCACTTTTCCAGATCAAAACAACAATAGATTGAAGTAGCGATTCGAGAGAAAGCTGTTATATGTCAAATAAAATTCAAGTTTTATAAGTGAAATGGAGAAAAGTTATATTTATAAACAAATTATCTTGAACTATAAGAATGAAATTTATGTTAAGACCATGTACTAAAATTTGTTATATGTTTTATGTAATTGAATATGTAAACTCTTATCAAATAAACAGTGAAAAAGTTTTTTCATTAACATACAAATAAACTAGAATTTTCGGACATTCCTTAAATGTACTTTGTTTTAATTATATTTTTTTTATTGACCTATTTTTAAAAAATGTTCTGATAATTTTCAAAACTAGTAATAAAAATCATAAATGAAACCTTGATTTTATTAAATTTAAGAATTATTTTTATTCTAAAAAGGCTATTAAAAATACCGAAATCGTAAAAGCGCGTAGATTCTCTAGTACGTTTGCCGCGCCGAGTATCCCTACACCCAATGACGTCACGCGCGCTGCTGTCCGGCCTTCTATCTAGGTGGTGTTGGTTGACCTTGCGGGCGATGAGACTGGTGTGAATCTAGTTAGACTTTTTATTAATATATTTACATGAGCGACGGACGATTATCGGCGAGACGTTTCTTCCAAACGGCGGTGAAGTTGACGCAGGTGATGATGCCCGTGGATGATCCTCAGGGCTCTTATGGCTGCGTGCAGCTAGTGTCAGGAGGTAGCTCTTCTTGGGGCTGGTCGTTCGGGAGTTCCAAGTCGTCTTTCTGCTTCTGAAAGTCGTATTGCATTTTTCTGAAACGGTCATGGATGTGGGGATTTATGATATCCGTGACCGTTTCGTAACAAAGAGATAACGAGGGAGAATATTTACTGTGAACAAATTCCGTGTGGTCCCCAAACCCTTTCCGTTATTGTTTTTTATCTTCATTGTTAACGAATGATCGCTTTTGGTCACACTCATTAATGGAGTTTTAGGGTTTGAAATAATGATCCTTTTGAACGTGGACCCATCTGTGTGTGTTTGCTACAAGTATATGTTCTAATCCGCCCAAAATAACAATAGTTAATATTTAAAAAGTTGTTTTTGAAGATAAAGATTTAAGACAAATCATTTAAAAATTTGCAATGAAGATTTTCATTTCTAGTATGAAAATCGATTGAAAATACAATAAGTTCTCGACTTTCACGGTTTCCAATCGAACTATCGGTTCAGGCGCTATTTATGAATTCATCAACGATTTTGGATCATTTATAGCAAAATTTAAGAAAACGTTCACCATGCTCATTACTTTCATCGCCAAGATTGTCATGGAAGAAATCCAAATCACATCTTCAGACCGAATCAACTTAACAATGGGCTAAAAAAATGTCGAATTCAATCCACTCATCAAGAAAGATAAGGTCATTCTTCCACTTTTACACATCAAATTCGTGAAGGCTTTACAAAAATATAGCGACTCAATTAATCCAATGCTAAGATCAAAAATTGTGTGCTTGTGGGGCCACAAATAATAAAATTACTAAATTTTAATTTAAATAAATTAGGTTCAATTTTGTCAGTGGATGAGGCGGAAGCAAAGAATTCGTTTCATTGTTTTGTTGTCTGCTTTTTGGGAAACTTCAAAATCTCAAATTGCAAAAAGGTCATCGAACATTTGCTTACGAACTATGAATAAATAATTATGATTTTCCTATCATTACACAGTACGATCAATTTTTTTCCTAAATTTTACTAAAAATCGTCATTAATTCATAAATTGTGCCTAAATCGTTAATCAGATTCGAAAGTGTTGTATAGATGGTTGATAGGAAATTAAATTACCTTTAATTTGATATAAAATACTTTGCAATTGGCGAACTAGAACTGAAAATATTTTCAATTAGGTAAAAACAATTTTTTTCTAAATAAAAAAATACAGAAATTAACAAAAACTGTTCTAATTTCATTATTTTTTACTCCATTTTCTTATTCAGTGCGTGATTATACAAAATAAATTATATGAGTAAAAATCTCCGTAAACTATTGTAATTATAGCTGAAATGATGATGAATTTTTACATATAAATCGAGTGATGTTAAGTGTGGCATAAATCTTGCTTAATACATAATTGTATAGTTTTTGGATTATTTAATAGTATACTATGCATCTAATGTCAAATGTTTTTTTTTTCAGAATTACAGCTTAACAAAATGGCACAGGATCCCAACATAAATTTTTCCACACCGAGTGCATTCCACTCGACAGGGCCCGCGTTTCCTAACATGCAACCCTTCAACTACCCGTCAAATGCGATACCGGCTCCAAACAAACAACCAGAGCCTCACACTCAGCCCGCGTTTCAGCATAATGTGGCAAATTACAAGAACAACACCGAAAACTCTCTGAATTTATCGGGACACAGGCCGCCTAATTATACAGCCTCGCCTGTTTTGCGACCTCCTCACATAAACCACGTGCAAAACAACGATTCAAGCTTAAATTCTTCGAGAAATTCGTCACCTGCACAGTCAGGAATGTCGAATAGTCCCATTCCCCAACACACGAATGCACACCCTCCGACGATTAATCAATTTAGTCAGCCTCAACCGCCTAAAGCGCAAATATCGCATCTGGGGATCGGCGGAGTGGCGCCGATTTCTTTACCCCAGCAGCCTCCGATATCAGCAGCGCCGCAATACGTTCATCAATTTGTAAATGCGCCAAGTCAATTTAGACCGCCCAATCCGATGAGTGCTCAATCTCCTATCGTAAATCCATCAAATCAATTTAGACCGCCCAATATCATGACCTCGCAAGCATCTATTAATCCAGCAAATCAACTTAGACCTATGAATCCTATGAATTCACCTATCATAAATCCCATGAATCAATTTAGGCCGTCTAATTCGATGAATACTCAAGTGTCTCCCATCATAAACAATAATTTAAATGCTCATCAAACAATGCCTCCGCCGTCGATGACTATGCTCGGAAATCCTCCCGTATCCGCGCCTTTCAATCCCAACCTGCCGCCCTCGAGTAGTTCACAATTTCCGAACAATCTACCCCAACAGCATCCGATCGCTCCGCCGCCGATGACCGGCTACGGCAATAATAACGCAAGCGTCCCCGCTTACCAGACCAATGCTAGTTTACCGCCTCAATTCAACTCGTATCCGGCCACACAACCTCCGATGCAGCAGCCTATGAACCGACCGAATATTGCACCGCAGCCTGTCTTGGCGCCAGGGCCGCAGACCAATTTCAACCAGTATACTTATCCGAACGCGCAGCCACAAGCCAATCACTATAACGGGCAACAGGATCTGTCTCAACAAATGGGCAGATTGAGCGTCACTCAATCGGGCATGAATAAACTATGGGGTAACGAGACAGTCGATTTGCTTCAGTGCCGCAATATACTTCCGGAAGGCAAGCTCGAACCGCCAGCAATAAGATTAAATCAACACTTTGCGAATTCTGTGAATTGCCATCCAGAGTAAGTCATTACTTATTTTTAATGAGTTTTAAATGTGAAGAAGTAAATTTAGCATTAGTAGTTTTTGTTCTATTGCAACAACTAAAATCATAAAGTACCAAAGGCGATCTCAATTTTTTTGCACTGCTGCTTTTTTAAAATGAAAAAAAAATATTTTTATTTTATTTTCTGTGCCAATTTTGTAAATAAAGTAGTAATAACCTTTCAGGGAAACAATTTTTTTATTTTTAAATGGAATTTATAAATATTTTAATAATAATGGAAAAAATTGACTATTCAAAAAATAGTTTCTGTCTGTTTTAATAACTGTCTGGTTATATAAAATACAACAACATTTTCAAATAGGTCGTAAATATTTTAAATAAACACTAAATTTAATTTAGTATTATGAATAAATTACATTTTGACATTGGACAACAAATATATATATATATATTATACATGTACTCTCCCTTGATTTTACAACAGTTATGATAACAGTAATATAATACAATTGTCTAAATAAGTTTATAATAATGAATTCTTTTTTTTACAGTATATTCAGATGCACGTTGAATCGGATTCCAGAAACTAATAATCTTTTGCAAAAATCTAGGTTACCGCTAGGAATTTTAATTCATCCGTTTAAAGATTTATCTGTAAGTTACGAATAACTTGTATCAAAATCATATTAATATAAGTCCGTAATATTAATATATATATTTTATCTTACAGCATCTTCCGGTGATACAGTGTAACGCAATAGTTCGATGTCGATCGTGTAGAACGTATATAAATCCATTTGTATACTTTATCGATTTGAAAAGATGGAAGTGCAATTTGTGTTATAGAGTTAACGATCGTGAGTTAAAATTAAATATATTTAAACTATTTTTATACATTTTAAAGGATAGATAATACCAAAATATAAATCATTTGCTAGACTTTTTTTAATACGCATGCTTTCTTATCGAGCTCGCATGTTCATTATGACATAATTCAGCCACATGTATCAATATTCAATTTATGTTTACTTTAGAATTTCTTGACTTTGTTGCTTTCGATCAATAGTGCATATGAATTTAAATTTTATATACCATCGAATCAATATGCTTAAGGCTTTGATTAGTTCATGTCTTATCTTGTTTGTTACAGTACCGGAAGAATTCCAATATGATCCATTGACAAAGTCATACGGCGATCCAACACGACGCCCTGAGATCCAATCGGCGACGATAGAATACATAGCACCAAGCGAGTACATGCTGCGGCCTCCACAGCCGGCCGCTTACCTCTTTTTATTGGACGTGTCTGCCAGCGCCGCCGATAGTGGCTACCTCAAACTGTTCTGCGAAACTCTCACGGAACAGATAGACAATCTGCCCGGTGATTCCAGAACTCAACTAGCGTTCATATGCTACGACAGCGCCATACACTTCTATTTCCTTGGCGAGAATGCGAGCCGTCCGAAGGAGATGACCGTCATTGACATAGACGGTAAGCATTCGTGTGGAATTGTCTAATGCGTGTTTGTATATTAATTTCTCCTACAATTACAGACGTGTTTCTACCGAGTCCTGATGATCTTTTGGTCAATCTCGCTGAACGACGAAGCTCCATTTTGGAGCTGTTAGCGGCGCTGCCTAATAGATTCGCTAATCCGTCGCCGGCGGCAACTCAGAGCGCTTTGGGTGCAGCTTTACAGGCTGCTTTAAAATTAATGGTAGGATAATGAGAATGATAATTTCATAGTTTCATCAATATAATTTGTACTTTTTATTTTAGAGTCCAACTGGAGGACGCGTTGCAGTTTTTCAAACGTGTCTACCAAATGTGGGACCGGGCGCTTTGACTCCTAGGTTTGTGTATAATATTTAACGTTTACTTATACATACACATTTAATTATTGTAATTATTATACACAGGGAGGACCCAAACAACCGGTCGTCGAAAGAAGTCGCCCACTTGAACCCTGCAACAGATTTTTACAAAAGGGAGGCCTTAAATTGCAGCGGAGTTCAAGTGGCCGTCGATCTGTTCGTTCTCAACTCTCAATACGCAGATTTAAGCACGATAAGTCAGTATTTGTTTCGTTGTGTATGTGTACTATGTAATCGATGATAGATATGCTTCATTAATATCTTTTCGATTAGGTGGCATCAGTAGATTTAGCGGTGGGGCTGTGTACCACTTTCCGTTGTTTAAATCGAGTCGAGAGTATCAGTATCAAGAACTCAAAAGGTGCCTTATCCGCTATCTAACGAGAAAGATTGGTTTTGAGGCTGTCATGCGAGTGAGGTGTACCAGGTTAGTAATAATTTTATTATTTTGTATAATTTTGAGTTTATAAAGATATTTGTTTTCATTTCTAAATGTATTGTAAATTATAGACAGATTACTAAACAACAATTTTGTACATTTTTTACGGTTACAAAAATAAAATATCCGAACTTTTATGTAAAATTACTAGGAACGTCACATTTGGGGGGGGGGGGCATTTCCTCCCCCTTAAATTTGGCCTGAAAAATTCATGTCATTTATTGAAATTCTATGAATCTTAATAAAATCGAAATATTAAAGAAACGACCACTGACTGTCCAACTTTTGCCCCCCCCCTTCCTGAAAAAATCTGAAATAACATCTAATTTTAAACCAGAAATTCAAGTAAAATCTTAAGTCTCGAATCTATCCCGAAAATATGTCATTATGTAAAATCACATCGGAATACATTTTCACCAGTAGATATATATTTTTAAACCAGTAAAAATATAATATTAATCTGGCAGGTGCTAGTAAAATCATATGATTTAAATTTTTCCATACGTAGTAATATTTACATGCTTACCATTATTTGAAAGAAGAAGTACAGACAGATGTCGCATCTCGTATATTACTCCATATTTTGTCTGCCCTTTGATATTATACTATGTTTTAAAAATAGGATAGCTATACTTACCGATATAAACTTTTATAATCTATTTAGATTAATATTTGCACATTTCTTGAATTAATATGAATTAAAATCTTTTTAATTATAATTTTTTTTTAATTTTAGTAATAAATAAATAAATAAATTTAATTTAAAAAAATATATTTAATATTTTTTAAATTAATATAATACTATTTATATTATAAGTATATTATTTAACTTCTAAAGTTAGTTCTTCCAAAATATAAATTATTTCATATAATATAGAAGAAATAGTATTTTTTTTAATATACTCAATAATCATTAAATTATTTAATTAAATATATTTGTTCAAAATGGTTTGGCCTTGGGGCAACACGTTGATTTTGTTACTAAAAATGAATAGGTTTTTTTACACTTGCTTTAACATAATATTCAAAAAAGTTATCATTTAATTTTTCAAATTAAAAAAATTAATATTTTCAGTATAATGTTGTTAAATAAATTCTGTTTATATAATATATATTTTCCTAAAAATCAAAACCCAGAAACAAATACATGCCAAATTCATGTGATCGATGAGAACAAGGCTGAATTAAAACAATTTTTTTAAATAATAAAACAGTATTCATTTTTGAAATTAATAAAATTAAAAAATATACATATAGCAAGGCAAAGATTATAGTAAATAAAACATATATAACTATAACAATATATAATATATGAAAGGGGCGATAAGATAATAATCCTGAGAACAAAAAAATATAGCTCTGTGTATTTATCAATACTGGTACCGTTCCTTGTAGCTTCTGACCAGTTACAGGACATAAATTTAAGCACAGTTTTTGAAGTAGATATATAATAGATTACCTATTTTTTAATTTATAGAGGGCTGTCCATTCATGCATTCCACGGAAGTTTCTTTGTGCGTTCGACTGATTTATTATCACTTCCAAACATCAGTCCTGACGCAGGTTTCGGCATGCAACTGGCAATCGAAGAAAGTCTTGCTGATGTCCAACATGTCTGTTTCCAAGCTGCCTTACTTTATACCAGTAGTAAAGGTAACATTAAAAATATTATTCTCCATCGTAACAATCGTTATAATCAAGGTTTTGATATTTTTCAGGTGAACGCCGCATTAGAGTTCATACCTTATGTTTACCAGTTACTTCGACCCTCAGCGATGTTATTCACTCTGCCGATCAGCAATGCATTATTGGACTGTTAGCTAAAATGGGTACAACATTGGTTCGCTTATAAACTATCCTAGTTATTCACATGAAATTTATATTTTTTTAAATTTTATTTACGTAGCTGTTGATCGCTCACAAGCAGCATCATTATCAGATGCACGCGAAGCCCTCATCAATGCAGCTGTAGACGCTTTGGGAACAGTGAAAATCGTAACTGGCCCGACTCACGGCCTTATGTGCCCCATGGCCTTAAGATTACTCCCGCTTTATCTGTTAGCGCTACTCAAATATGTAAGATCGACTGACGTATAATTTAATACAATATTTTTCTCATCGCTTATTCTTATTATAGAAAGCCTTCCGCACTGGCACTTCTACACGTTTAGACGATCGCTTGGCGGCAATGTGCAATATGAAAAGTTTGCCGCTGCCTAGTCTCATTCGCTTTGTCTATCCTGATTTATATCCGGTGCATCGGTTGTCAGATTACGTTCATCCGATTATGAGCAACGACGGGGAGCATGAGACGGACGAGATTTCAATTCCTGACCCGCCTAGACTTCGATTGAGTGCTGAAAAGTGAGTCGTATTATTGATCATAAAATTCTCAATGGTAAAAACGTGTTATTTAAAATTGTTATCTGTAAGTTGGCTAAATTTATTTGACTTATGTTTACAGTAAGAGTATGATAATTTTGCACACATATATTCTTAAAGCTAATAATGCTTTTTATATATATATAGGGTTAGCGCAACTGGAGCATATCTTCTCGATCAAGAAGACACCATGGTGTTGTATATTGGTCACACTGTACATCCTAATTGGCTTCATAACACTCTCGGAGTCGACCAACACTCTCAAATCATCGACGACGGACATTCTATTCCGACATTGGAGACTGAAGAAAATACACTATTGCACGGGTTTATCGATCATTTGAACGACGAGAAGCCATACACCGCCACCTTGCATATAATCAGGTAACCGCTGTATTCTGTTGCATGTTTTTATTTGTAAACAATTGCTAACGTCTTATGTTAATTTGCAGAGACAATTCACCGAACCGATCACTTTTCATTGACAAACTCGTAGACGATAGGGTAGAATCTGCACTTTCGTACTACGAATTCCTGCAACACATCAAAACACAGATGAAATGATTCATAGACAAAGTGTAAACATGTTTTTAGACAATGCATACGAAGGTTCTTTAATAACGGCAATATATGATATATACACACATTCATATATAATTTTATTTATTTCATAGATAGTTTATGAAGAATATTAGTATAATCGATTATTTAATATTTTATATGGGATGCAATTATTGGATTATCAATATTGATTCTAAAATATTTCACGCTATAGCTTGGAGGACACGGTTAGTTATGTATTGTATTATTTATATTATACCGTTGTGTATAATTAAGGATGATATGCTGTGCTGTGATTATTACAATCAAAAGTTGGTTTTAAATATATCTTCGCTATTAATAAATTATTCAGCGTTATTAAATAGGTTCAATATTGATAATCGAATGTGACGTGTGAACGTTGTAAATAGAACACGGTGAATATATAAATGTATGTATCCTTTTTATTGTCGTCGTAAAATGACATCTTAACGCGATAGTAATTTAAAACATTCGGGACATTGATTTTCATTTGTACATATTTATATGATAGTTGTTGTCGAAATTTTTGTATATTCTTAATATATAAAAATTCAACCCCAAAGGTGTAAAATTTATTGTAATGAATACTGGTCGCCAGTTCAATTTTGTTGAATGGAGTCTGTCAAATGCTATGCATAACTATGATTATTTCTAGTGGTTATATTGCTTTTATTGTTTTTTTTTTCTTTTTGGATTATATTGTTTTGATTTTCTTAATGAAATGTATTATATTTATAACGTAATCAGCTATAGAAAATTATAAGTCATACATTGGAAACACGTGAGGTTTTTTTAATATATCGTATCTTATTTGTTTGCATTATTTTATTGAAAATATTGTTTATATATTATATTTTTTTTTTCATTAATAAAAAATGTGAAAAATATTGAAATACATAAATGATTTTATTTAAATTATTTGTTTTTTTAACAAAAAATTATATTTGTATGATTGATCATGAAGCTACTTTAATTTACAAACTCTTCCAAACCAACAACCTAATTGAGCCATTATCATTTCGAATTCCTATCATGCGGCCCAGACACTGATAATATTGATCTTCACTTGAGTTGCAGTTAGCTCTACAATTATTTTATGTTATATTAATTTATCAATTAACACGGAAGCTGGGGTTACTGAGAGTAAAATTAGAAAATCTCCAACTTTCCTCAAAACCTTTCGTGATAATTTTTGATATGGTAGTCGAGAATACTTGATTACATATACTTGATTCTCTTTAATTTCCATATTATACTATATCATCCGAATCTTCGTTGATTTGGAATATGGCAATGCTATCATATTCATCTTCGCTCAGCAAATTTATTCCAGATATTATTTTATAGCAATAAAATAATTAAACTTACTAAATAAATATTACAAGAAGTAATATTAAAAAATCAAGTTGAAAACATATGTACCATAAGAAATAACAAAATACGACTGGTAGCATTCATACATTTTATTGTATTAGCTATACCTGATTTTTTGCGATTGATGATTACTTGAACATTTTAATTATCTAATTTAATATGTGAATATATTACGGAATTATATCTTGAATATTGACGTTCATCGAATGAAACACATCTAAACCAAATTTTGACCATTAGGAGTGCGCAAAAAACAATTATACCTTCTCAGAAGTCAAATATCCACGTCAAAAGCTATAAAATTGTGTCATTACCGAGCATTCCCACAGCGATGGCACCCACACGATTTTATTGCTTTCGACATGAATTTTTGACTTCTTAAAATTGTTTTTGCGCTCCCCCATTGACCAAAATTTGGTTTGAATATACTTTGTTCAACACTCTATTTCAGAAGCTCGTAGTAATATCGGTAAGGATAGCTATCATATTTTTAAAACATATTGTAAAATTAAATTGCAGATAACCTATAGAGCAATATGAGAATCTTTCTGTACTCTGACAATTTGTTTTTTATTTAATTTTGCCATTGAATATTCTTTAGCCTTATTTAAATATTCTAAGGTATTATTTAAAATTTTTGAATTCAAGAGCTTTTTAAAACTTAATTGTTGCAAATTTTTGGAATTTAAAATATAAAATAAGTTGTTCATTAATCGCAAGAAATTCATGGCACTGGAAATATTCTTAAAATGAGCCAATTTAAAAAATCGCGACAAAATATCAACGAATCTGCGATACTACTACTAAATATCTGACTTGCTAGTACTTTCATCTTTTAATTTTTTAAATTTATGTGTTGCGAACGTAATTGATTACCTAAATGGAAAACCTCGTAATTCATTCAATTGCATTAAATAGTTCCAATTTACTAATTCCTTTCAATTATCTACAATTTTTTGTTTAAATTCAAAAGTGTTTCTAACTAATTTTATCGTGTGACAAGAGCCTAAGAAAACGCAAACATCTTTTTTAGAAATAAGATGACTAAATGTTGTTTTTAAATTGGAACTGTTAAATGAACACCCTAACTTATTTGCAAGTGAAATATTAATTGGACAACTATGTTATGTCATTTTTATTCTTTAATAGTTTTCTACTAAGACTTATACACGCTATAACTGAACAGTCCCACATAATAATTACAGACAAAATTACGACATGGACGTAGCTTGTTTTTTACCGCAAACGCCGCTTCTATGAATTTTTCAGGGCAAATTCAAGGGGGGCAAGTGTCAAACTGACTTAAACGTAGTTTGGCACTATCCTAGACAATGATAATATTTTTTTAGTATTCTTTATGTGTATATATTCCAAGTTATATTACTTCTAAAATTCAAATTTGATTATTCTTGCACCTCGGTTCTTTAATTAGAGTAATGGCTATTTCACAAATTTATAACAATAAAAATGTTTATTTACACTGGCAGCACTGAATGCTTCTGTCAAACTCGAGCATTTCGAGTTGTCATCGAAATCACTGTTATTGATTGAAAATATTTAAAATGGAAACGTACAATAACTTTGTGATATATAAACAATTGTAAAGAAAAAATAACATACTTACATAGCCCCAATCTTTAAAAATGGGGTCGGAACAGTCTTCTTCTGGTGTCGGTAAAGCTCAACCATCTGCGAGACTTGCGAGGGGTCATACGATAGCCGTTCCGCCAGCGACTAAAGGTGTTTATATTTGTATATATTTTTAAAAACCTGTTTATTAACAAATAATCATTTGTTGCTATAGAAATATTAGCAGCTAATTCAGATGCAGCACCCAGTGGAAATACTTCACCTGGAGCTAGTGTTTGCTCGGACACAGATTTACCATACATTTCGTACACTCTAAATAGACCAATCGGAGGTAAATAAATTATAAAATGATCTTCATAGTGCTCATGCTTTTCGATTATATTATCACTTTTATGATTAGATTCTCCGAAAATGACTGGTAAGGGACAAAACTCGGCGACTAATAGAAGAGGCGGTTTCGCACAAAGAAGGGGTGCTGCGCCACGTCGCATTCCATCGATGGGCTCTTCTTCTAGCTCTACCGCTCATTCCATTGTCGTGGTGAAGGAAGCTAAATCGCAACAGAGTTCTGACAAAGATGAAGATATATTAAGGCTACAGGTAATTTATAAAATACCTGTATATGCGATTTTTAATCTCTTTAGAATTGAATCAGGTATAAAAGTAATTCATTTTTGTAGTCTATAATTCTTAGATGCAATATTTAGATCATTTCTTTTACTAAACATTATGACTAATTATTTTATATAATTCGAAATGCATCATAGACTACTGACGAACTTATGCGTCCTTTTAAAACACATTAGGGCATTTAATATCAGGATAGTTGATATCATTTTAAGAATGTTTCGCACCTTTGACAAATGATGCATTAATGGACCTTTTTTTAACACTGTTCCCTAGTCATAAAAGTTTAATGTCTCACATGATATAATTGATAGAAATTCATATATTTAGAGAAATTACTTCAAAAGTTATAACAATTTTACTAAAAAGTAACTTATGATTTTTAATACATTGCTAACTGCGCATTGTTGCTAAAAATGCAGAAATGTAACGGGGCTTATATTTATAGTTAAACAAATATTTGATAAAGAAAATCACAATTTAAAATTCATTAAATCGACTATAATATATGAAAATAATAATGTTGTATTTTGTATAGTATGTTATAATATACAATATAACTACTGTCAATATAAAAGTAAATTATTTATATAAAAAAACAGATACTTAAGAAAAAGAAAACAAATACTAAAGTAGTTCATCAATAAATTTAGTTTAAAACTATAAAATATTTATTAATTTACATGTTTATTATATAGTATTTTACATGTTTTATAGCAAATTCCGATGTTCTTGCCAATAATGAGAGGCACTCTTGGTTTACCGGGTGCGAGAGATCCTGAAGTTCTTGAAGGTTTGTAGACTAAATAAAATCTTATAAATCCTTAACATTTAAAAATATCACTCAATTTTATAGGCGTTGATTCTGGTCCTTGGTTGAGATTAGGCAGTCGCTATCAAGTACATTTATCAGCATGCGCTCAACTCGTAGCAAATGAACAAAACATTATAACAGCAAAATGCAAAGAGGTATTTTTATCAATCTATATATAATTTACACTTTTAAACAATATAAATAAAGTATGTTTATTAAATTTCAAGATTGATGCAGAAGTTTTGCGGATTCATGCCACGTTTGTGGACAGGCAGAAACAGGGAGCTCAACTCGCCGAGAAGCTGTCACATATTAAACAAATATCACAACACCTCACCCGCTGTCACATAATGCTGGAACAATTGACTATATCGGCCGAAGAACTGAACCAAGCTCTACCGCCGGAGCTTCGGTTGGAGCCTTTCACTCTATCGCTGGATTAATTGTAAATATATATACTAAACGACGAGAAGTGTCAAAAAATACTACATGACTAATTCATTAATGATCTATGCAATTTTTATAACTCTTTAATAAGCGCTCGCATAGCTGATTGAAAATGAGATTATTATAAAATATTTGGCTTTAAATTTGCTATATTGTTAATTAATGATATTTATAAGCATATTATAAAATTAAAAATTTAAGCCGACTCATTGAAATAAGATTAATTGTTTTGATTCAAAATTTTTATAGTTCATTTTTAATGTTCTGCTATAATTGTATTCAGTTTATTTTATAATTATCAGTTTTATTAGAACTGCCTTAATGTGTTTAAAAAAAATCTAAAAAAAATAGCTTATATAACGATTTTACAATTTCAATGAACACAATATGATTAATAAATACTTTTAATTATGTGACTTGCAGCTTGTGAAAAATATGTGTGCTATATTTAACATTTAGGCTGTGAATTTAATTTCATTTTAATTGTATGTAATATTATTTAATTATTAATATACTTTTATATTGTATAATTTAATCTTCACTATTCCAAATTATACCATCGAAGATTTATTTAATATGTACCATCTAACCAAAGTATAATACATGTGTTGTTACATTTTGTTTATAAAAATAAAATATTTTATTAAAAAAATATATTTTATTTACATTTTTTACAATATTATCAATTAAGGTTTTTATAACTGAATCGTTTGAGTTTAAAATTTTGCAAAAATCGCAGTTCGCCGTTCCACAGCTTTAATATTTCCACTTGTTGGGTGTTCATCAAGTCGGGTATTTCGATTCCGCAGCCGTTGAACTCCTCGGTTTCTCTTTGTTTCGTCATTTTTATTACATCTTCTCTGCTCGCATGTTGGCGATTTCTCCTCCCACCGATTGAATTTTTGAACTTGATTTGCTCCAATTCTTCGTCGAATCTCACCAGATATGTTTGAATCATCGATACCACCTCCTGCTTAGAATAAACTGCCAAATCTGGCGGCGAAAGATTGTCTTTAAACCATGCTATTTTTTCTCCGATTATATTCTGTTTTATATATTGCCCTAGCTTTTGCCCCTCTTTGTGTTGTTCCTTTTTTGTTTTTTTCGCTAAAGCAATCGTTTTTCTACTGTTGGGGTGCTTACAATTAGCAATTTCCTTCTTCAAGTTTGGCATTTTGAAGGTTATGCGAACTCGCAATGTCTGACAGTTGTTTAATGTTGCCAGAAAAAATAATTTGACCAAATACTATGCATAAACATTAGTTTACTCGCGCTTGTATTCTACAATTTACACAATATACTGAAATGCTAATTTTACGAATGCTTCATTTAAAGCAAGGCGTAAATGTAAATAAATATAATACAAAATAAAATTTATGGTTACCATAATTTTCATGACAAATAAAACATAGTTTTTTATTATACAGTCAAGTTAAATCAAGTTATTGAATTGTAATTTATTGCTTCATAAAATTAAAATTAATATTTCCTATTTATTAATAGGCTACACACATATAAAGTGTATTTAAAAAATATATATTTACTTTGATTATACAATGTATCAATTTATGAAATTAGTTGAAGATTTTAATATTCCGTTTAGGCAATTTCAACCCTAAAATATACGAAGCAACTGTGATATAAGGGTTCAAAAGTTGACGACTGGGTCCCTCATCCGCGCATGGGGCTTGTTCGCCATGACGCACAGAGACATCAAACGCGATTAAATGTGTGCAGTTCTATGATGGAAAAAATCACACGAAAACACTGGTCATGGTTGATATTAACGGACATCATGATTCTTTATTCGTGAAAAATCAGATAAAAGCCACTCTCAAAAAATGAAAGGTAGGTTTAAGTATTAACGTTATCTAATGTAATGATTTTAAATATGTATTTGAAGATTAATTTATTGTCATGATTTTAATAGTTAAGGAAAATATGGTCGTGCAAACTTGTTAATGGTCATAATTGTTATGCTTATTTAATAAAATAATTATTAGTTTTATATTTGAAATACAGATTTATAGCACATATGTATGCTTATCTGAGCGCGAAGCTGTTTACAAGCGCGCGAGTTATTATTTTTTAGAGTGGCAGCACTGCCTTCCTCATTGGCGCCAAACTCTGTCGCGGTGTGCGTTTCGGCAGTACCTTTCGGAGCCCCAGAACCTATATCCTCACAGTGAGTCTCAAAAGACTGAGTCAATACTAATTTAAATCACAAAGCAAAGCACGTTAATACTCCTGAGCGTCGAAAAGTCTATAAAGTTTCATTAAATTGTCCCATCATTACCGGCAAAGTTTTGAGGTGCTGTACAGCCTTTTGTCAGCAGAATATTTTAATCATAAATTCATTAAAATATGTGATCTAAATCGAAACTAGGATGATTAATCATAGTATGGTGCCGTATCGTTTCCCATGTTTCTCATGTACATAACCTTGACCTTTTCAGATCATGTTCGAAGCGAGGTTACTCCAGGGTTCTACCCTTAAAAAAGTATTAGAAGCGATCAAAGATCTATTGACTGAAGCTACGTTCGATTGCTCAGACAATGGCATCCAATTACAGGTGAGCGGTTATTTTTCATTTTGATCTTTTCTATGAGATTCTAATGTAATTATTTTTATTTTTCAGGCTATGGACAATTCTCATGTATCTCTCGTATCTATGACTTTACGCGCTGACGGTTTCGATAAATATCGATGCGATAGAAACATATCTATGGGAATGAATCTATCGAGGTATTTTATTTGCATTTATTTTGTTCAACGTTCAGTAAGTCAGAATCTGATACATATGGCTATTGTTTCAGTATGTCGAAGATATTGAAATGCGCCGGAGATAAAGACAATCTTACCATTAAGGCGCAGGATAACGCCGACACTGTAACGTTCATGTTTGAATCTCAAAACCAAGAGAAAGTCTCCGATTACGAGATGAAGCTGATGAATCTCGATCAGGAGCATCTGGGCATTCCTGATACAGTATACTCATGCACCATTCGTATGCCGAGTGGTGAGTTCGCTCGCATTTGCCGTGATTTGTCTCAATTCGGCGAATCCATGGTGATTGCCTGCACCAAGGAAGGTGTTCGATTCTCCACTTCCGGCGATATCGGTTCGGCTAACGTCAAGTTGGCTCAGACAGCTAGCGTTGATAAGGAAGAAGAAGCCGTCGTGATCGAGATGGACGAGCCCGTAACCCAAACGTTCGCATGTAGATACTTGAATTACTTCACCAAAGCGACATCTTTGAGTTCACAGGTATTTATTTTTAACGAAGAGAAGATACGATTGTTTGGAATTTGTTATTAAATCTTTTTATTCTTCAGGTTCAACTCTCCATGTCTGCTGACGTACCTTTAGTAGTCGAATACCGCATACAAGACATCGGCCACATCCGCTATTACCTCGCTCCCAAGATTGAAGACGAAGAGAATTGATTTTAATTGTGATTTATTTTTACGAGTATATTTAATTCATTTTTCAAGTTCACATACCGATTTTTTGTATCCAGCTTCTTTTATTATAAATAATATTTAAAATTAAATTTTCTTTCATTCAAATCAAACTAGTAAATATATACAAATATTTTATTTTATGACTTCAATTATTAAAGGAACGAGATTATCATAACGATATATTGTCCAAGGTAAAATAGGGAATCCAATAAAAATGAAATGCTATAAAATTTAAAGCAATGAAGAGAAAAAGGCGACTGTTCAGTGGTCGGCTAACATGGGTAAATTAACTCAAATGGGGGTAAAAATGAAATTTTAGGGGTAATGAGCAATCTTTCAATTAAAAATATATATTTTCTGAAATATTTTTTCAAAACAAAAGACGCTTCTCTTATTTTTTTGTAACTTCTAATAAATTGTTCCTTATTTCTGTCAAATCAATGAATATGTCGACGTTGCGAAAATCTTGGCATTTTTTATTGGGAATATGCAATTTTCGGAGTAATCAATTCTGTAGCAGCATCCTAAATCACGAAGGGTTGTCCCTATTGTTAATATTTCTTGGGTAATTTTTTTCATACTTGTATCACTTGTGTCATGCAACAATGCAGGGCTGTAGTAGTAGTGTAGGGGGGCATATGCCCCCAGGCGCAAGATTGATGGGAGGGCCAAAACAAAGTTAGTAATAATCTATATTCAAATCATATATTTGATTTTGCTAGAAATCACATGACATTATTTGTAAACTGTGACAACTTTGTCTGAAACACACTCACCCAAGCAAGATACAGTGGAAAGCATAAACACCTATATACTCGTTCTACTATTTGCTAGGAAGAATTAAAAAAATCTTTACTACTGTCATTAAAACGCGATTTGGAAACATGTTGGAACACAAGAGTAGTTAAACTAAATACGATGCAACACAATTGTTATAAAATATTTTGAATTTTAATTTCATTGTTTTGCTTAATTTCTGGAACATTAATATAAAAAAATCAAATCAAAAGCGGTTGCAAGATATAGGGACCTCATTTTAAGTTTTTCCAGGGGGGAGTGGAAAAAGTAGGCCAGTCAGTGGTCGTTTTTTCAATATTTCGATTTCATTAAGGTTCGTAGTATTTTAATAAATTACATGTATTTTTTTGGGTTACATATATAATATTTAATATGCACTTTGTATTCACAAACATAAATTGTATTACTTTGCACTAAAAACTTGATGGTATGCACTTTGTACAACAACCTTGAAACATATCTTTTTGCCATAGTATCTACATATTTATCTGTTATCTAATGTTTTAGTTTTTTAAAAACGATCAGAGTTTCTCAACACTTTATTTAATTACGAATTGTATACCATAGTAAAACATCAGTGGGATCATTCAGTGCAAAGTATAATATTATTTTTTTGTGGATAGTATTAATTTTTAGTGGAAACTATTTATTCAAAGTGACATAATTTGTTTCAAGTTTATTTTTAGTGAAGTATATTTGTTATTAGTGAAAACGATCAAAAAATAAGTATTAATGATTTAAAAAAAGTGCATTTAAATACATGTCCAATTTTTGGCCAGATTCAAGGGGGAATAAATGCCACCACCTGCCCTACTCTCTTCCAATTTAGTTTAGAATCCGCATTAAAAGCGAAAAAATCTTACTGTCGCCGCTGCAGTGAAAACGCTTATATCTAAACCAAATTTTGCGCAAAAGGAGGGCTAGACGGAAACAATTATCCTTTCTTAGAAGTCAAAAGCAATAAAATCGTGCCGTCGCCGTCGCACTGGAAACGTTTGATTATGAAGCGTTCATATTAAGACTTTTTATAACAGTATTACCACTTACAATAAGTGAGAACCGAACGAAGCACATCTAAATCGAATTTTGACCAATAGGAGGGCGCAAAAAACAATTATCCCTTCTCAGAAGTCAAAAATTCACGTCAAAAGCAATAAAATCGTGCCGTTGCAGTGGGAACGCTCGGTAATGAGCGTTCCCACTGTGACGGCGCCGACACGATTTTATTGCTTTTGCCGTGAATTTTGGACTTCTCCTATTGACCATAATTCAGTTTGAATACATGATAGAAAGGATAGCTATCATATTTTTAAAACATAGTATGATATCAAGTGTAGACAAACTATGGAGCAATATGCGAAATGCGACGTCTGTCCGTACATATTTTTCCACTTATTTCCCCCCAGAGAGTTGGGTTGGCTTATTTTGTATTTTAGACTTGACCTAATGAAAGTTCTAAAACTATAATTAGTCTTAGAACTTTCATTGGGTTAGGTTTGGTTAATTGGTGTAGGGAAGGTTTGGGTTTGAACAGCAAATAGACGTAATTTTTAACATTTTATTCTATTTTTGCTGTCTTGATAATTTATACATATAATTTTTTTGCACATAATAGCCGTATTCGAAAATTGAGAAAAAACAAAGGGGAGGAGCAACATTGAATTTTCGCCCTCGAGCGCATACTACCTCAACTACAGCACTGCAACAATGGGTATGTTAGTATCATAATGCAAATAACTCTTATTTTGTTTCTTTTTGCAACAGATAATTCAATCCCAAATTGCATTGTCTTTATTCGTACAGGATCTTCTTTAAATGACGCCAATCATTTCATTTTGTCTACGCCTCCAAAAGTCCCTATATAAGTTCAAATTCTAGTGGCAATGCCAGTACACTTCAATTTACTCAAAACAACATATTATTGCGAAATAAATTATTACCAGTCAAATTCTCACCAGTGAAATTCACTCTGATATTATTTGACTCGCCTTTGACGAAGATATAACATTTTAACAGCCATTAGATCTCATATTAGCAGCCATAATCGTCATTGTAGGTTCATTATTTAGTCGTGAGTGAAATTTAATTTTCCTTAACTTATGTGTATTAGAAAAAATCGCCTCAAGATTGGCGGAGAAACTTTTTGAACTTCGATCCAATAATGAAGCACGCACTGAATTTGGTAACAAACCAGATCTGGCATCTTTTTGGATGTCAATAACTGCAAAGACTTTCAAAATTTCATCTAAATTTGTATGCCTATATACAATTGAGATCAAAACTTTCGAAACTAAGCAACTGCTATTTAATTTGTTAAATGTTTGCTCTTCTACAGTACAAAATGGTGGTTATGCCATACAATGTCTCTTGTCATCCACCAAGACAGAAAAAGCAAAGCATTTTCGACATTGAAACAATATAGTTATTTATGGCTATTGATTCATTATGACAGACCACTCCTAAAGATACCGTCGTAAAGTCAAATAATAAAACATACAAGCGCTCATCGGGATACTTACCTGCTACTCATCTGATTTTTTTAAAAATAATACTGTTTATTATTAGCTTCTTTAAGCATTGAAAGAATGTAAACTCATAATGTGTTTGCATATTGAGAAATTTGCTCACTTAATTAATAAAATAATTTATATTCATGTCAATAAATTACTAGATGCCTCTATTATTTTTGATAAAGATACACTAAGTTTCCATATATATATTTTGACTGCTTTCACATTTAAAATATCGTCAAATTCAATAAATGTGATTTATCACATTCTTATCGTAGTATATATTAAATTAGCAATGACTAAATAGTCTTTAATTGTTTAAAAAACTGCTACTATTTGACACAGACTAAAGAGATGAAGCAACATTATTTTTTCAAATAAAAATATATTGCTTCATTATTTAGTAACAATACGACAATAATATATAAAGATAGGAGTAAATACTAAACAATGAATATAGGTTTAGTGATATTGATTCGCAATTAAAAACTCGTTTGGTTTTCCGTATTCTACTGATTTTTGTGTTTTGGAGACGGTCCTTTTATATCCGTCTTTTATAATTCGATTTTCACAATAGCATCCAGTGATAATTTTATGTCTCTGTTTAATTTAAATAAATTACGAAAATTTTCTGCATACCTTTCTTTGTGATGATCTTTGGTCATAGTCCCTACAAATGTATAAAAAAATTTAGAGCTGGCTCAACTGCATCATTGTAAAAACTATTGAAATACCATTTTCAATAATTCATTAGAAAAAAGTTGTAAGTTTGTTCCAATAATAAGGATGTTAATAAATAAAAGTAAAATAATGTATTTTATTACAAAACAAATTTATTTCACTTAAAGTTTTCATATAAAAAGAAGCTTATGATATTACAATAAAATTACATACAAGTCCAGTATGTTTGGAAGAATATTTAAAATCTGATATAGTATTTTTTTATAGTCTACATTCAAATTAATGGTATTGGATCATTAAACAATGTTTAATCATATACAAAATTCTGTTTGTAAAAAAAGAAAAACTTCTAGCGACTAAATATTATGTTTAATATTTATATTGATATTTTCTCCATAAGTATTTTTTTTATGGAGAATATGGGAATTAAGTGGATAAAAGTTTAGATTAAAGGGTATTGTATTGTTCTTATGTATTTTATAAACTTATGTTTTCTTCGAAAGGACAAAATCTTAAAAATTAGGGTCATTACAAAGAAAGTATAGATAAAGAAAAGTTAAATGTAATTACAAATAATGTTAAATTTTTATGAACTTATATGTATATATAATATATAAATATATTTAAAGTCTATATATATAGTATATATACTTATCCAGACATAAGAAACTCTGGAAATCACATAAATAATCTTAAAAGTAATACTTTGACTTCAAAAATATTATCAACTATGACTAGGAAGATCTTTGTTACGATATATTATATGTAAAATCGTATTTTGTAATATTCCAAATATACATATTTTAAAAGTGACCCGTCGCTTTGCAGTCAGTTATCGAGCTGGGTCGCTTTTAAGCTTTAACCGAAACATTTCGTTACATAAGTAACAACAAATCTCTCACAAGAGTAATATTTATGCAATTATATTATATAAAAGTTAAATCGTATATATATATATACACATCATCTATATATAGATTACAAGGTAGAAAGGAACGATACACATTTGCAATATATAATGATCAAATATAAAAAATTACATATATTTTAGATTGAATACGTCGCAACGTAAATGGTAATTTCAACAATATACCATATTTACTCGTCAAATTCTAGGTACTTTTTTTACACAATTTCTCCATTAACATTTACTTGCTGCAAATGCTATTTGATTATTGCTATGTTGAATGCCGACATTTTATTATTTAAATTACATCGATCCTAACTATATGAACTTATTATTATATATAATATTTTTTCTTTCAATATATAATATTGTATTAAAATTTATCAATATTACTTTGTAATAGTTGGAATAAAAACTTTTTTCGTTTATAAATTTAAGGACACATACATAACTGGAAATTTACATATAGGGATTAGTAGGAAACCTTAATTTACATAACTATTCTGGGATTAGGATCCATAAATTTTGTAAATACAAAATCATATAAATTCACACATTTACCGCAATATGTAAATTGTAATACAGAAATTGTGTAAAATAAGAGTATCACGGATTAGATGAGTAGATACCGTAAAGAATCGATATTAACTATTAAGATACCATAAATAGTTTCTATTATAATTGTATGTTTCAATACTATTCACACATTGATCATTTTAATTTAATGTATATATACTTTATTGCAAGTTGTAATATCTCATTTCCACTTTTTGGTTGAAAAGAATTTGGCGCGCTGCTGCAGAAACAGTGAATGACGTTGGATGATCTTGTCGTCTTTGACGAACACTTTCTTCTTTCTGATCGAGCCCCGCTTGATCGTCCTGGGCTTCTCGATCAGTATTTCGTCTTCACCATTTTCGACAGCATTGTCGCTCAACTCGTCTTTGCAAACCTCGTGGATAATGATATTCCTTTCCACCTCGGCGTTATCTCAAGAGGGTGCTTCCAGTTTGATGTCGGCGGACGTGGAAGGCTGAGAATTGCTGTTTGGTGACGTTGCAGTGATGATCAAATCCTCTTGTAAGAACGGTACGTTGCCAGGACCGACTATGGTGTCGTGCAAGGTTCTTAGATGGCGCAACAGGTTTGATTTTACATTGAAGCCTTTGTTGCACAGGCCACATATGAATGGACGTTCACCTGCAATTTTATAAATAATTCATTGCCTAGTAAATAAAAAATACACTAGTGAAATCAGTGTTCATGAAACTTGCGTTGGTTTATTTTGAACCTACGGTTCTATTAAGAATAATTGGCTCTAGTCACTTTTAACACATAGATGGAAATGAGCAAGATTGTATTTCGTAATTCAAAGAGCCGAAGATGATTGTCTGATAAGATTTAGACATTGGATTATTTAATCAATCTTATAAATTTGTTTGTCTGCTAAAAAGTCGTAAATGTAATACTCTAGCGTATGAAAGTATACAGAATACAGGGGACCCAAAATTAACGAGACTCGGGTCATGGAGGAGAGGAACATTAGGCGAACGAGTTTTGGGTGGTGGGATGTTATAGAGGGAACCAGTATGAGTCAGTATGCCACGGTTCGTCGCCGTGAGAGCACCCATTAGTGTGTAGCATTTTTTACCAATACATTTTTTTCCACTTGGTAAAAACGTGAGATGGCTGATGCTCAAAACCAACGCACGGTGGTAAAATTTTGTTTTCTGATGGGAAAAACGGTCACGTTATTGAGCGGCTTGTTACCGAGCACTCCCACTGCGATGGCGCCGACACGGTTTTATTGCTTTTGACGTGAATTTTTGACTTCTGAGAAGTGATAATTGTTTTTGTGCCCTCCTATTGACCAAAACACTTTTATATTATATGTGGTTTGAATATACTTTGATAAACACTCCTATCTATGGAGCAATATGTGAGATGTGATTTTTTGTTGGTTGCCCTATTATGCTGTTGAGAAATTTGTATCCATCAAAATTATGCAATGGAAATTGAGGCGACGATATAAGAGGCAATTTTATATTGCAATGTCACGATAGGAATATCTAAAACTACCAAATGTGCTGATATCTAGATTAGTACAATTCAACAAAAAACATCGTTATTGAGAAGGACATGAATCTGAGTACAAAAGTCAGTAAAATATAATCACCTGTATGAGTTCTTAAGTGAATAACCATCGATGCATGAGACGGGAACACTTTCTTGCAATGGTCGCATGTTTTGTTCTGATCGCCGTCGGTGTACCGATTGTGGCGTCTTGGCGGTGCACTATTATTCGATATGGCCAATTCTAAACAACAAAGATGATCATTATAAATCACACCGTTAAACGACAATCTTATCGGCTGTATGATCAAATCTAACCAGTCTCTGTGTGGGTGCTCTGT